>NW_026559863.1:90000-112500 GCF_027744805.1 Dunckerocampus dactyliophorus | reverse complement strand
AGAAAAAAGGTGAAAAAATGGCAAAGTGTCAAGGGAGAAATTCAGAAACCCATGCCTAGGGTCCTGGAGCCAAGGGGCCGCGGGAAAGTCTGTGGAGAGCCGCTGTGTCCCTGGATGAAATGAGAAAAAAGGTGAAAAAATGGCAAAGTGTCAAGGGAGCTAGGCAGAAACCCATGCCTAGGGTCCTGGAGCCCAGGGGCCGCGGGAAAGTCTGTGGAGAGCCGCTGTGTCCCTGGATGAATTGAGAAAAAGGGTGAAAAAATGGCAAAGTGTCAAGGGAGAAATTCAGAAACTCAGGCCGAGCTGCCTGGAGCCCAGGGGCGGTTCTAAAGTGTGTGGAGAGCCGCTGTGTCCCTGGATGAATTGAGAAAAAGGGTGAAAAAATGGCAAAGTGTCAAGGGAGCTAGGCAGAAACCCATGCCTAGGGTCCTGGAGCCCAGGGGCGGCTGCAAAGTCTGTGGAGAGCCGCTGTGTCCCTGGATGAAATGAGAAAAAAGGTGAAAAAATGGCAAAGTGTCAAGGGAGAAATTCAGAAACCCAGGCCGAGCTGCCTGGAGCCCAGGGGCGGCTGTAAAGTCTGTGGAGTGCCGCTGTGTCCCTGGATGAAATGAGAAAAAAGGTGAAAAAATGGCAAAGTGTCAAGGGAGCTAGGCAGAAACCCATGCCTAGGGTCCTGGAGCCCAGGGGCGGTTCTAAAGTCTGTGAGAGCCGCTGTGTCCCTGGATGAATTGAGAAAAAGGGTGAAAAAATGGCAAAGTGTCAAGGGAGAAATTCAGAAACTCAGGCCGAGCTGCCTGGAGCCCAGGGGCGGCTGTAAAGTCTGTGGAGAGCCGCTGTGTCCCTGGATGAAATGAGAAAAAGGGTGAAAAAATGGCAAAGTGTCAAGGGAAAAATTCAGAAACCCATGCCTAGGGTCCTGGAGCCCAGGGGCGGCTGTAAAGTCTGTGGAGAGCCGCTGTGTCCCTGGATGAATTGAGAAAAAGGGTGAAAAAATGGCAAAGTGTCAAGGGAGCTAGGCAGAAACCCATGCCTAGGGTCCTGGAGCCCAGGGGCGGCTGCAAAGTCTGTGGAGAGCCGCTGTGTCCCTGGATGAAATGAGAAAAAGGGTGGAAAAATGGCAAAGTGTCAAGGGAGCTAGGCAGAAACCCATGCCGAGCTGCCTGGAGCCCAGGGGCGGCTGTAAAGTCTGTGGAGTGCCGCTGTGTCCCTGGATGAAATGAGAAAAAGGGTGAAAAAATGGCAAAGTGTCAAGGGAGAAATTCAGAAACTCAGGCCGAGCTGCCTGGAGCCCAGGGGCGGTTCTAAAGTGTGTGGAGAGCCGCTGTGTCCCTGGATGAATTGAGAAAAAGGGTGAAAAAATGGCAAAGTGTCAAGGGAGAAATTCAGAAACTCAGGCCGAGCTGCCTGGAGCCCAGGGGCGGTTCTAAAGTGTGTGGAGAGCCGCTGTGTCCCTGGATGAATTGAGAAAAAGGGTGAAAAAATGGCAAAGTGTCAAGGGAGCTAGGCAGAAACCCATGCCTAGGGTCCTGGAGCCCAGGGGCGGCTGCAAAGTCTGTGGAAAGCCGCTGTTGCCCTGGATGAAATGAGAAAAAGGGTGAAAAAATGGCAAAGTGTCAAGGGAGCTAGGCAGAAACCCATGCCTAGGGTCCTGGAGCCCAGGGGCCGCGGGAAAGTCTGTGGAGAGCCGCTGTGTCCCTGGATGAAATGAGAAAAAAGGTGAAAAAATGGCAAAGTGTCAAGGGAGCTAGGCAGAAACCCATGCCTAGGGTCCTGGAGCCCAGGGGCCGCGGGAAAGTCTGTGGAGAGCCGCTGTGCCCCTGGATGAAATGAGAAAAAGGGTGAAAAAATGGCAAAGTGTCAAGGGAGCTAGGCAGAAACCCATGCCTAGGGTCCTGGAGCCCAGGGGCCGCGGGAAAGTCTGTGGAGAGCCGCTGTGTCCCTGGATGAAATGAGAAAAAAGGTGAAAAAATGGCAAAGTGTCAAGGGAGCTAGGCAGAAACCCATGCCTAGGGTCCTGGAGCCCAGGGGCGGCTGCAAAGTCTGTGGAGAGCCGCTGTGTCCCTGGATGAAATGAGAAAAAAGGTGAAAAAATGGCAAAGTGTCAAGGGAGCTAGGCAGAAACCCATGCCTAGGGTCCTGGAGCCCAGGGGCGGTTCTAAAGTCTGTGAGAGCCGCTGTTGCCCTGGATGAAATGAGAAAAAAGGTGAAAAAATGGCAAAGTGTCAAGGGAGCTAGGCAGAAACCCATGCCTAGGGTCCTGGAGCCCAGGGGCCGCGGGAAAGTCTGTGGAGAGCCGCTGTGTCCCTGGATGAAATGAGGAAAAAGGTGAAAAAATGGCAAAGTGTCAAGGGAGAAATTCAGAAACCCATGCCTAGGGTCCTGGAGCCCAGGGGCGGCTGTAAAGTCTGTGGAGTGCCGCTGTGTCCCTGGATGAAATGAGAAAAAGGGTGGAAAAATGGCAAAGTGTCAAGGGAGAAATTCAGAAACCCAGGCCGAGCTGCCTGGAGCCCAGGGGCCGCGGGAAAGTCTGTGGAGAGCCGCTGTGTCCCTGGATGAAATGAGAAAAAAGGTGAAAAAGTAACAAAGTGTCAAGGGAGAAATTCAGAAACCCAGGCCGAGCTGCCTGGAGCCCAGGGGCGGTTCTAAAGTCTGTGAGAGCCGCTGTTGCCCTGGATGAAATGAGAAAAAGGGTGGAAAAATGGCAAAGTGTCAAGGGAGAAATTCAGAAACTCAGGCCGAGCTGCCTGGAGCCCAGGGGCGGCTGCAAAGTCTGTGGAGAGCCGCTGTGTCCCTGGATGAATTGAGAAAAAGGGTGAAAAAATGGCAAAGTGTCAAGGGAGAAATTCAGAAACTCAGGCCGAGCTGCCTGGAGCCCAGGGGCGGTTCTAAAGTCTGTGAGAGCCGCTGTGTCCCTGGATGAAATGAGAAAAAGGGTGGAAAAATGGCAAAGTGTCAAGGGAGCTAGGCAGAAACCCATGCCGAGCTGCCTGGAGCCCAGGGGCGGCTGTAAAGTCTGTGGAGAGCCGCTGTGTCCCTGGATGAATTGAGAAAAAGGGTGAAAAAATGGCAAAGTGTCAAGGGAGAAATTCAGAAACTCAGGCCGAGCTGCCTGGAGCCCAGGGGCGGCTGTAAAGTCTGTGGAGTGCCGCTGTGTCCCTGGATGAAATGAGAAAAAGGGTGGAAAAATGGCAAAGTGTCAAGGGAGCTAGGCAGAAACCCATGCCTAGGGTCCTGGAGCCCAGGGGCGGCTGCAAAGTCTGTGGAGTGCCGCTGTGTCCCTGGATGAAATGAGAAAAAGGGTGGAAAAATGGCAAAGTGTCAAGGGAGAAATTCAGAAACCCAGGCCGAGCTGCCTGGAGCCCAGGGGCGGCTGCAAAGTCTGTGGAGAGCCGCTGTGTCCCTGGATGAAATGAGAAAAAAGGTGAAAAAATGGCAAAGTGTCAAGGGAGAAATTCAGAAACCCAGGCCGAGCTGCCTGGAGCCCAGGGGCGGCTGCAAAGTCTGTGGAGAGCCGCTGTGTCCCTGGATGAAATGAGAAAAAAGGTGAAAAAATGGCAAAGTGTCAAGGGAGCTAGGCAGAAACCCATGCCTAGGGTCCTGGAGCCCAGGGGCCGCGGGAAAGTCTGTGGAGAGCCGCTGTGTCCCTGGATGAAATGAGAAAAAAGGTGAAAAAATGGCAAAGTGTCAAGGGAGAAATTCAGAAACCCAGGCCGAGCTGCCTGGAGCCCAGGGGCGGCTGCAAAGTCTGTGGAGAGCCGCTGTGTCCCTGGATGAAATGAGAAAAAAGGTGAAAAAATGGCAAAGTGTCAAGGGAGAAATTCAGAAACTCAGGCCGAGCTGCCTGGAGCCCAGGGGCGGCTGTAAAGTCTGTGGAGTGCCGCTGTGTCCCTGGATGAAATGAGAAAAAAGGTGAAAAAATGGCAAAGTGTCAAGGGAGAAATTCAGAAACTCAGGCCGAGCTGCCTGGAGCCTCAAAGCGGATAGAAATAGCGTGGAGAGCCGCTGTTAAGCCAGACGCCCTCTGGCGGACACAGGCAGGAGTTGCAGTAAATGCATTGAAGTCAATGGGCGAGAGTAAGCCATGCCTTGCGTCCTGGAGCCCAGGGGCGGTTCTAAAGTCTGTGAGAGCCGCTGTGTCCCTGGATGAAATGAGAAAAAGGGTGAAAAAATGGCAAAGTGTCAAGGGAGCTAGGCAGAAACCCATGCCTAGGGTCCTGGAGCCCAGGGGCCGCGGGAAAGTCTGTGGAGAGCCGCTGTTGCCCTGGATGAAATGAGAAAAAAGGTGAAAAAATGGCAAAGTGTCAAGGGAGAAATTCAGAAACCCATGCCTAGGGTCCTGGAGCCAAGGGGCCGCGGGAAAGTCTGTGGAGAGCCGCTGTGTCCCTGGATGAAATGAGAAAAAAGGTGAAAAAATGGCAAAGTGTCAAGGGAGCTAGGCAGAAACCCATGCCTAGGGTCCTGGAGCCCAGGGGCCGCGGGAAAGTCTGTGGAGAGCCGCTGTGTCCCTGGATGAATTGAGAAAAAGGGTGAAAAAATGGCAAAGTGTCAAGGGAGAAATTCAGAAACTCAGGCCGAGCTGCCTGGAGCCCAGGGGCGGTTCTAAAGTGTGTGGAGAGCCGCTGTGTCCCTGGATGAATTGAGAAAAAGGGTGAAAAAATGGCAAAGTGTCAAGGGAGCTAGGCAGAAACCCATGCCTAGGGTCCTGGAGCCCAGGGGCGGCTGCAAAGTCTGTGGAGAGCCGCTGTGTCCCTGGATGAAATGAGAAAAAAGGTGAAAAAATGGCAAAGTGTCAAGGGAGAAATTCAGAAACCCAGGCCGAGCTGCCTGGAGCCCAGGGGCGGCTGTAAAGTCTGTGGAGTGCCGCTGTGTCCCTGGATGAAATGAGAAAAAAGGTGAAAAAATGGCAAAGTGTCAAGGGAGCTAGGCAGAAACCCATGCCTAGGGTCCTGGAGCCCAGGGGCGGTTCTAAAGTCTGTGAGAGCCGCTGTGTCCCTGGATGAATTGAGAAAAAGGGTGAAAAAATGGCAAAGTGTCAAGGGAGAAATTCAGAAACTCAGGCCGAGCTGCCTGGAGCCCAGGGGCGGCTGTAAAGTCTGTGGAGAGCCGCTGTGTCCCTGGATGAAATGAGAAAAAGGGTGAAAAAATGGCAAAGTGTCAAGGGAAAAATTCAGAAACCCATGCCTAGGGTCCTGGAGCCCAGGGGCGGCTGTAAAGTCTGTGGAGAGCCGCTGTGTCCCTGGATGAATTGAGAAAAAGGGTGAAAAAATGGCAAAGTGTCAAGGGAGCTAGGCAGAAACCCATGCCTAGGGTCCTGGAGCCCAGGGGCGGCTGCAAAGTCTGTGGAGAGCCGCTGTGTCCCTGGATGAAATGAGAAAAAGGGTGGAAAAATGGCAAAGTGTCAAGGGAGCTAGGCAGAAACCCATGCCGAGCTGCCTGGAGCCCAGGGGCGGCTGTAAAGTCTGTGGAGTGCCGCTGTGTCCCTGGATGAAATGAGAAAAAGGGTGAAAAAATGGCAAAGTGTCAAGGGAGAAATTCAGAAACTCAGGCCGAGCTGCCTGGAGCCCAGGGGCGGTTCTAAAGTGTGTGGAGAGCCGCTGTGTCCCTGGATGAATTGAGAAAAAGGGTGAAAAAATGGCAAAGTGTCAAGGGAGAAATTCAGAAACTCAGGCCGAGCTGCCTGGAGCCCAGGGGCGGTTCTAAAGTGTGTGGAGAGCCGCTGTGTCCCTGGATGAATTGAGAAAAAGGGTGAAAAAATGGCAAAGTGTCAAGGGAGCTAGGCAGAAACCCATGCCTAGGGTCCTGGAGCCCAGGGGCGGCTGCAAAGTCTGTGGAAAGCCGCTGTTGCCCTGGATGAAATGAGAAAAAGGGTGAAAAAATGGCAAAGTGTCAAGGGAGCTAGGCAGAAACCCATGCCTAGGGTCCTGGAGCCCAGGGGCCGCGGGAAAGTCTGTGGAGAGCCGCTGTGTCCCTGGATGAAATGAGAAAAAAGGTGAAAAAATGGCAAAGTGTCAAGGGAGCTAGGCAGAAACCCATGCCTAGGGTCCTGGAGCCCAGGGGCCGCGGGAAAGTCTGTGGAGAGCCGCTGTGCCCCTGGATGAAATGAGAAAAAGGGTGAAAAAATGGCAAAGTGTCAAGGGAGCTAGGCAGAAACCCATGCCTAGGGTCCTGGAGCCCAGGGGCCGCGGGAAAGTCTGTGGAGAGCCGCTGTGTCCCTGGATGAAATGAGAAAAAAGGTGAAAAAATGGCAAAGTGTCAAGGGAGCTAGGCAGAAACCCATGCCTAGGGTCCTGGAGCCCAGGGGCGGCTGCAAAGTCTGTGGAGAGCCGCTGTGTCCCTGGATGAAATGAGAAAAAAGGTGAAAAAATGGCAAAGTGTCAAGGGAGCTAGGCAGAAACCCATGCCTAGGGTCCTGGAGCCCAGGGGCGGTTCTAAAGTCTGTGAGAGCCGCTGTTGCCCTGGATGAAATGAGAAAAAAGGTGAAAAAATGGCAAAGTGTCAAGGGAGCTAGGCAGAAACCCATGCCTAGGGTCCTGGAGCCCAGGGGCCGCGGGAAAGTCTGTGGAGAGCCGCTGTGTCCCTGGATGAAATGAGGAAAAAGGTGAAAAAATGGCAAAGTGTCAAGGGAGAAATTCAGAAACCCATGCCTAGGGTCCTGGAGCCCAGGGGCGGCTGTAAAGTCTGTGGAGTGCCGCTGTGTCCCTGGATGAAATGAGAAAAAGGGTGGAAAAATGGCAAAGTGTCAAGGGAGAAATTCAGAAACCCAGGCCGAGCTGCCTGGAGCCCAGGGGCCGCGGGAAAGTCTGTGGAGAGCCGCTGTGTCCCTGGATGAAATGAGAAAAAAGGTGAAAAAGTAACAAAGTGTCAAGGGAGAAATTCAGAAACCCAGGCCGAGCTGCCTGGAGCCCAGGGGCGGTTCTAAAGTCTGTGAGAGCCGCTGTTGCCCTGGATGAAATGAGAAAAAGGGTGGAAAAATGGCAAAGTGTCAAGGGAGAAATTCAGAAACTCAGGCCGAGCTGCCTGGAGCCCAGGGGCGGCTGCAAAGTCTGTGGAGAGCCGCTGTGTCCCTGGATGAATTGAGAAAAAGGGTGAAAAAATGGCAAAGTGTCAAGGGAGAAATTCAGAAACTCAGGCCGAGCTGCCTGGAGCCCAGGGGCGGTTCTAAAGTCTGTGAGAGCCGCTGTGTCCCTGGATGAAATGAGAAAAAGGGTGGAAAAATGGCAAAGTGTCAAGGGAGCTAGGCAGAAACCCATGCCGAGCTGCCTGGAGCCCAGGGGCGGCTGTAAAGTCTGTGGAGAGCCGCTGTGTCCCTGGATGAATTGAGAAAAAGGGTGAAAAAATGGCAAAGTGTCAAGGGAGAAATTCAGAAACTCAGGCCGAGCTGCCTGGAGCCCAGGGGCGGCTGTAAAGTCTGTGGAGTGCCGCTGTGTCCCTGGATGAAATGAGAAAAAGGGTGGAAAAATGGCAAAGTGTCAAGGGAGCTAGGCAGAAACCCATGCCTAGGGTCCTGGAGCCCAGGGGCGGCTGCAAAGTCTGTGGAGTGCCGCTGTGTCCCTGGATGAAATGAGAAAAAGGGTGGAAAAATGGCAAAGTGTCAAGGGAGAAATTCAGAAACCCAGGCCGAGCTGCCTGGAGCCCAGGGGCGGCTGCAAAGTCTGTGGAGAGCCGCTGTGTCCCTGGATGAAATGAGAAAAAAGGTGAAAAAATGGCAAAGTGTCAAGGGAGAAATTCAGAAACCCAGGCCGAGCTGCCTGGAGCCCAGGGGCGGCTGCAAAGTCTGTGGAGAGCCGCTGTGTCCCTGGATGAAATGAGAAAAAAGGTGAAAAAATGGCAAAGTGTCAAGGGAGCTAGGCAGAAACCCATGCCTAGGGTCCTGGAGCCCAGGGGCCGCGGGAAAGTCTGTGGAGAGCCGCTGTGTCCCTGGATGAAATGAGAAAAAAGGTGAAAAAATGGCAAAGTGTCAAGGGAGAAATTCAGAAACCCAGGCCGAGCTGCCTGGAGCCCAGGGGCGGCTGCAAAGTCTGTGGAGAGCCGCTGTGTCCCTGGATGAAATGAGAAAAAAGGTGAAAAAATGGCAAAGTGTCAAGGGAGAAATTCAGAAACTCAGGCCGAGCTGCCTGGAGCCCAGGGGCGGCTGTAAAGTCTGTGGAGTGCCGCTGTGTCCCTGGATGAAATGAGAAAAAAGGTGAAAAAATGGCAAAGTGTCAAGGGAGAAATTCAGAAACTCAGGCCGAGCTGCCTGGAGCCTCAAAGCGGATAGAAATAGCGTGGAGAGCCGCTGTTAAGCCAGACGCCCTCTGGCGGACACAGGCAGGAGTTGCAGTAAATGCATTGAAGTCAATGGGCGAGAGTAAGCCATGCCTTGCGTCCTGGAGCCCAGGGGCGGTTCTAAAGTCTGTGAGAGCCGCTGTGTCCCTGGATGAAATGAGAAAAAGGGTGAAAAAATGGCAAAGTGTCAAGGGAGCTAGGCAGAAACCCATGCCTAGGGTCCTGGAGCCCAGGGGCCGCGGGAAAGTCTGTGGAGAGCCGCTGTTGCCCTGGATGAAATGAGAAAAAAGGTGAAAAAATGGCAAAGTGTCAAGGGAGAAATTCAGAAACCCATGCCTAGGGTCCTGGAGCCAAGGGGCCGCGGGAAAGTCTGTGGAGAGCCGCTGTGTCCCTGGATGAAATGAGAAAAAAGGTGAAAAAATGGCAAAGTGTCAAGGGAGCTAGGCAGAAACCCATGCCTAGGGTCCTGGAGCCCAGGGGCCGCGGGAAAGTCTGTGGAGAGCCGCTGTGTCCCTGGATGAATTGAGAAAAAGGGTGAAAAAATGGCAAAGTGTCAAGGGAGAAATTCAGAAACTCAGGCCGAGCTGCCTGGAGCCCAGGGGCGGTTCTAAAGTGTGTGGAGAGCCGCTGTGTCCCTGGATGAATTGAGAAAAAGGGTGAAAAAATGGCAAAGTGTCAAGGGAGCTAGGCAGAAACCCATGCCTAGGGTCCTGGAGCCCAGGGGCGGCTGCAAAGTCTGTGGAGAGCCGCTGTGTCCCTGGATGAAATGAGAAAAAAGGTGAAAAAATGGCAAAGTGTCAAGGGAGAAATTCAGAAACCCAGGCCGAGCTGCCTGGAGCCCAGGGGCGGCTGTAAAGTCTGTGGAGTGCCGCTGTGTCCCTGGATGAAATGAGAAAAAAGGTGAAAAAATGGCAAAGTGTCAAGGGAGCTAGGCAGAAACCCATGCCTAGGGTCCTGGAGCCCAGGGGCGGTTCTAAAGTCTGTGAGAGCCGCTGTGTCCCTGGATGAATTGAGAAAAAGGGTGAAAAAATGGCAAAGTGTCAAGGGAGAAATTCAGAAACTCAGGCCGAGCTGCCTGGAGCCCAGGGGCGGCTGTAAAGTCTGTGGAGAGCCGCTGTGTCCCTGGATGAAATGAGAAAAAGGGTGAAAAAATGGCAAAGTGTCAAGGGAAAAATTCAGAAACCCATGCCTAGGGTCCTGGAGCCCAGGGGCGGCTGTAAAGTCTGTGGAGAGCCGCTGTGTCCCTGGATGAATTGAGAAAAAGGGTGAAAAAATGGCAAAGTGTCAAGGGAGCTAGGCAGAAACCCATGCCTAGGGTCCTGGAGCCCAGGGGCGGCTGCAAAGTCTGTGGAGAGCCGCTGTGTCCCTGGATGAAATGAGAAAAAGGGTGGAAAAATGGCAAAGTGTCAAGGGAGCTAGGCAGAAACCCATGCCGAGCTGCCTGGAGCCCAGGGGCGGCTGTAAAGTCTGTGGAGTGCCGCTGTGTCCCTGGATGAAATGAGAAAAAGGGTGAAAAAATGGCAAAGTGTCAAGGGAGAAATTCAGAAACTCAGGCCGAGCTGCCTGGAGCCCAGGGGCGGTTCTAAAGTGTGTGGAGAGCCGCTGTGTCCCTGGATGAATTGAGAAAAAGGGTGAAAAAATGGCAAAGTGTCAAGGGAGAAATTCAGAAACTCAGGCCGAGCTGCCTGGAGCCCAGGGGCGGTTCTAAAGTGTGTGGAGAGCCGCTGTGTCCCTGGATGAATTGAGAAAAAGGGTGAAAAAATGGCAAAGTGTCAAGGGAGCTAGGCAGAAACCCATGCCTAGGGTCCTGGAGCCCAGGGGCGGCTGCAAAGTCTGTGGAAAGCCGCTGTTGCCCTGGATGAAATGAGAAAAAGGGTGAAAAAATGGCAAAGTGTCAAGGGAGCTAGGCAGAAACCCATGCCTAGGGTCCTGGAGCCCAGGGGCCGCGGGAAAGTCTGTGGAGAGCCGCTGTGTCCCTGGATGAAATGAGAAAAAAGGTGAAAAAATGGCAAAGTGTCAAGGGAGCTAGGCAGAAACCCATGCCTAGGGTCCTGGAGCCCAGGGGCCGCGGGAAAGTCTGTGGAGAGCCGCTGTGCCCCTGGATGAAATGAGAAAAAGGGTGAAAAAATGGCAAAGTGTCAAGGGAGCTAGGCAGAAACCCATGCCTAGGGTCCTGGAGCCCAGGGGCCGCGGGAAAGTCTGTGGAGAGCCGCTGTGTCCCTGGATGAAATGAGAAAAAAGGTGAAAAAATGGCAAAGTGTCAAGGGAGCTAGGCAGAAACCCATGCCTAGGGTCCTGGAGCCCAGGGGCGGCTGCAAAGTCTGTGGAGAGCCGCTGTGTCCCTGGATGAAATGAGAAAAAAGGTGAAAAAATGGCAAAGTGTCAAGGGAGCTAGGCAGAAACCCATGCCTAGGGTCCTGGAGCCCAGGGGCGGTTCTAAAGTCTGTGAGAGCCGCTGTTGCCCTGGATGAAATGAGAAAAAAGGTGAAAAAATGGCAAAGTGTCAAGGGAGCTAGGCAGAAACCCATGCCTAGGGTCCTGGAGCCCAGGGGCCGCGGGAAAGTCTGTGGAGAGCCGCTGTGTCCCTGGATGAAATGAGGAAAAAGGTGAAAAAATGGCAAAGTGTCAAGGGAGAAATTCAGAAACCCATGCCTAGGGTCCTGGAGCCCAGGGGCGGCTGTAAAGTCTGTGGAGTGCCGCTGTGTCCCTGGATGAAATGAGAAAAAGGGTGGAAAAATGGCAAAGTGTCAAGGGAGAAATTCAGAAACCCAGGCCGAGCTGCCTGGAGCCCAGGGGCCGCGGGAAAGTCTGTGGAGAGCCGCTGTGTCCCTGGATGAAATGAGAAAAAAGGTGAAAAAGTAACAAAGTGTCAAGGGAGAAATTCAGAAACCCAGGCCGAGCTGCCTGGAGCCCAGGGGCGGTTCTAAAGTCTGTGAGAGCCGCTGTTGCCCTGGATGAAATGAGAAAAAGGGTGGAAAAATGGCAAAGTGTCAAGGGAGAAATTCAGAAACTCAGGCCGAGCTGCCTGGAGCCCAGGGGCGGCTGCAAAGTCTGTGGAGAGCCGCTGTGTCCCTGGATGAATTGAGAAAAAGGGTGAAAAAATGGCAAAGTGTCAAGGGAGAAATTCAGAAACTCAGGCCGAGCTGCCTGGAGCCCAGGGGCGGTTCTAAAGTCTGTGAGAGCCGCTGTGTCCCTGGATGAAATGAGAAAAAGGGTGGAAAAATGGCAAAGTGTCAAGGGAGCTAGGCAGAAACCCATGCCGAGCTGCCTGGAGCCCAGGGGCGGCTGTAAAGTCTGTGGAGAGCCGCTGTGTCCCTGGATGAATTGAGAAAAAGGGTGAAAAAATGGCAAAGTGTCAAGGGAGAAATTCAGAAACTCAGGCCGAGCTGCCTGGAGCCCAGGGGCGGCTGTAAAGTCTGTGGAGTGCCGCTGTGTCCCTGGATGAAATGAGAAAAAGGGTGGAAAAATGGCAAAGTGTCAAGGGAGCTAGGCAGAAACCCATGCCTAGGGTCCTGGAGCCCAGGGGCGGCTGCAAAGTCTGTGGAGTGCCGCTGTGTCCCTGGATGAAATGAGAAAAAGGGTGGAAAAATGGCAAAGTGTCAAGGGAGAAATTCAGAAACCCAGGCCGAGCTGCCTGGAGCCCAGGGGCGGCTGCAAAGTCTGTGGAGAGCCGCTGTGTCCCTGGATGAAATGAGAAAAAAGGTGAAAAAATGGCAAAGTGTCAAGGGAGAAATTCAGAAACCCAGGCCGAGCTGCCTGGAGCCCAGGGGCGGCTGCAAAGTCTGTGGAGAGCCGCTGTGTCCCTGGATGAAATGAGAAAAAAGGTGAAAAAATGGCAAAGTGTCAAGGGAGCTAGGCAGAAACCCATGCCTAGGGTCCTGGAGCCCAGGGGCCGCGGGAAAGTCTGTGGAGAGCCGCTGTGTCCCTGGATGAAATGAGAAAAAAGGTGAAAAAATGGCAAAGTGTCAAGGGAGAAATTCAGAAACCCAGGCCGAGCTGCCTGGAGCCCAGGGGCGGCTGCAAAGTCTGTGGAGAGCCGCTGTGTCCCTGGATGAAATGAGAAAAAAGGTGAAAAAATGGCAAAGTGTCAAGGGAGAAATTCAGAAACTCAGGCCGAGCTGCCTGGAGCCCAGGGGCGGCTGTAAAGTCTGTGGAGTGCCGCTGTGTCCCTGGATGAAATGAGAAAAAAGGTGAAAAAATGGCAAAGTGTCAAGGGAGAAATTCAGAAACTCAGGCCGAGCTGCCTGGAGCCTCAAAGCGGATAGAAATAGCGTGGAGAGCCGCTGTTAAGCCAGACGCCCTCTGGCGGACACAGGCAGGAGTTGCAGTAAATGCATTGAAGTCAATGGGCGAGAGTAAGCCATGCCTTGCGTCCTGGAGCCCAGGGGCGGTTCTAAAGTCTGTGAGAGCCGCTGTGTCCCTGGATGAAATGAGAAAAAGGGTGAAAAAATGGCAAAGTGTCAAGGGAGCTAGGCAGAAACCCATGCCTAGGGTCCTGGAGCCCAGGGGCCGCGGGAAAGTCTGTGGAGAGCCGCTGTTGCCCTGGATGAAATGAGAAAAAAGGTGAAAAAATGGCAAAGTGTCAAGGGAGAAATTCAGAAACCCATGCCTAGGGTCCTGGAGCCAAGGGGCCGCGGGAAAGTCTGTGGAGAGCCGCTGTGTCCCTGGATGAAATGAGAAAAAAGGTGAAAAAATGGCAAAGTGTCAAGGGAGCTAGGCAGAAACCCATGCCTAGGGTCCTGGAGCCCAGGGGCCGCGGGAAAGTCTGTGGAGAGCCGCTGTGTCCCTGGATGAATTGAGAAAAAGGGTGAAAAAATGGCAAAGTGTCAAGGGAGAAATTCAGAAACTCAGGCCGAGCTGCCTGGAGCCCAGGGGCGGTTCTAAAGTGTGTGGAGAGCCGCTGTGTCCCTGGATGAATTGAGAAAAAGGGTGAAAAAATGGCAAAGTGTCAAGGGAGCTAGGCAGAAACCCATGCCTAGGGTCCTGGAGCCCAGGGGCGGCTGCAAAGTCTGTGGAGAGCCGCTGTGTCCCTGGATGAAATGAGAAAAAAGGTGAAAAAATGGCAAAGTGTCAAGGGAGAAATTCAGAAACCCAGGCCGAGCTGCCTGGAGCCCAGGGGCGGCTGTAAAGTCTGTGGAGTGCCGCTGTGTCCCTGGATGAAATGAGAAAAAAGGTGAAAAAATGGCAAAGTGTCAAGGGAGCTAGGCAGAAACCCATGCCTAGGGTCCTGGAGCCCAGGGGCGGTTCTAAAGTCTGTGAGAGCCGCTGTGTCCCTGGATGAATTGAGAAAAAGGGTGAAAAAATGGCAAAGTGTCAAGGGAGCTAGGCAGAAACCCATGCCTAGGGTCCTGGAGCCCAGGGGCGGCTGCAAAGTCTGTGGAGAGCCGCTGTGTCCCTGGATGAAATGAGAAAAAGGGTGGAAAAATGGCAAAGTGTCAAGGGAGCTAGGCAGAAACCCATGCCGAGCTGCCTGGAGCCCAGGGGCGGCTGTAAAGTCTGTGGAGTGCCGCTGTGTCCCTGGATGAAATGAGAAAAAGGGTGAAAAAATGGCAAAGTGTCAAGGGAGAAATTCAGAAACTCAGGCCGAGCTGCCTGGAGCCCAGGGGCGGTTCTAAAGTGTGTGGAGAGCCGCTGTGTCCCTGGATGAATTGAGAAAAAGGGTGAAAAAATGGCAAAGTGTCAAGGGAGAAATTCAGAAACTCAGGCCGAGCTGCCTGGAGCCCAGGGGCGGTTCTAAAGTGTGTGGAGAGCCGCTGTGTCCCTGGATGAATTGAGAAAAAGGGTGAAAAAATGGCAAAGTGTCAAGGGAGCTAGGCAGAAACCCATGCCTAGGGTCCTGGAGCCCAGGGGCGGCTGCAAAGTCTGTGGAAAGCCGCTGTTGCCCTGGATGAAATGAGAAAAAGGGTGAAAAAATGGCAAAGTGTCAAGGGAGCTAGGCAGAAACCCATGCCTAGGGTCCTGGAGCCCAGGGGCCGCGGGAAAGTCTGTGGAGAGCCGCTGTGTCCCTGGATGAAATGAGAAAAAAGGTGAAAAAATGGCAAAGTGTCAAGGGAGCTAGGCAGAAACCCATGCCTAGGGTCCTGGAGCCCAGGGGCCGCGGGAAAGTCTGTGGAGAGCCGCTGTGCCCCTGGATGAAATGAGAAAAAGGGTGAAAAAATGGCAAAGTGTCAAGGGAGCTAGGCAGAAACCCATGCCTAGGGTCCTGGAGCCCAGGGGCCGCGGGAAAGTCTGTGGAGAGCCGCTGTGTCCCTGGATGAAATGAGAAAAAAGGTGAAAAAATGGCAAAGTGTCAAGGGAGCTAGGCAGAAACCCATGCCTAGGGTCCTGGAGCCCAGGGGCGGCTGCAAAGTCTGTGGAGAGCCGCTGTGTCCCTGGATGAAATGAGAAAAAAGGTGAAAAAATGGCAAAGTGTCAAGGGAGCTAGGCAGAAACCCATGCCTAGGGTCCTGGAGCCCAGGGGCGGTTCTAAAGTCTGTGAGAGCCGCTGTTGCCCTGGATGAAATGAGAAAAAAGGTGAAAAAATGGCAAAGTGTCAAGGGAGCTAGGCAGAAACCCATGCCTAGGGTCCTGGAGCCCAGGGGCCGCGGGAAAGTCTGTGGAGAGCCGCTGTGTCCCTGGATGAAATGAGGAAAAAGGTGAAAAAATGGCAAAGTGTCAAGGGAGAAATTCAGAAACCCATGCCTAGGGTCCTGGAGCCCAGGGGCGGCTGTAAAGTCTGTGGAGTGCCGCTGTGTCCCTGGATGAAATGAGAAAAAGGGTGGAAAAATGGCAAAGTGTCAAGGGAGAAATTCAGAAACCCAGGCCGAGCTGCCTGGAGCCCAGGGGCCGCGGGAAAGTCTGTGGAGAGCCGCTGTGTCCCTGGATGAAATGAGAAAAAAGGTGAAAAAGTAACAAAGTGTCAAGGGAGAAATTCAGAAACCCAGGCCGAGCTGCCTGGAGCCCAGGGGCGGTTCTAAAGTCTGTGAGAGCCGCTGTTGCCCTGGATGAAATGAGAAAAAGGGTGGAAAAATGGCAAAGTGTCAAGGGAGAAATTCAGAAACTCAGGCCGAGCTGCCTGGAGCCTCAAAGCGGATAGAAATAGCGTGGAGAGCCGCTGTTAAGCCAGACGCCCTCTGGCGGACACAGGCAGGAGTTGCAGTAAATGCATTGAAGTCAATGGGCGAGAGTAAGCCATGCCTTGCGTCCTGGAGCCCAGGGGCGGTTCTAAAGTCTGTGAGAGCCGCTGTGTCCCTGGATGAAATGAGAAAAAGGGTGAAAAAATGGCAAAGTGTCAAGGGAGCTAGGCAGAAACCCATGCCTAGGGTCCTGGAGCCCAGGGGCCGCGGGAAAGTCTGTGGAGAGCCGCTGTGTCCCTGGATGAAATGAGAAAAAAGGTGAAAAAATGGCAAAGTGTCAAGGGAGAAATTCAGAAACCCAGGCCGAGCTGCCTGGAGCCCAGGGGCGGCTGCAAAGTCTGTGGAGAGCCGCTGTGTCCCTGGATGAAATGAGAAAAAAGGTGAAAAAATGGCAAAGTGTCAAGGGAGCTAGGCAGAAACCCATGCCTAGGGTCCTGGAGCCCAGGGGCGGTTCTAAAGTCTGTGAGAGCCGCTGTTGCCCTGGATGAAATGAGAAAAAAGGTGAAAAAATGGCAAAGTGTCAAGGGAGCTAGGCAGAAACCCATGCCTAGGGTCCTGGAGCCCAGGGGCCGCGGGAAAGTCTGTGGAGAGCCGCTGTGTCCCTGGATGAAATGAGGAAAAAGGTGAAAAAATGGCAAAGTGTCAAGGGAGAAATTCAGAAACCCATGCCTAGGGTCCTGGAGCCCAGGGGCGGCTGTAAAGTCTGTGGAGTGCCGCTGTGTCCCTGGATGAAATGAGAAAAAGGGTGGAAAAATGGCAAAGTGTCAAGGGAGAAATTCAGAAACCCAGGCCGAGCTGCCTGGAGCCCAGGGGCCGCGGGAAAGTCTGTGGAGAGCCGCTGTGTCCCTGGATGAAATGAGAAAAAAGGTGAAAAAGTAACAAAGTGTCAAGGGAGAAATTCAGAAACCCAGGCCGAGCTGCCTGGAGCCCAGGGGCGGTTCTAAAGTCTGTGAGAGCCGCTGTTGCCCTGGATGAAATGAGAAAAAGGGTGGAAAAATGGCAAAGTGTCAAGGGAGAAATTCAGAAACTCAGGCCGAGCTGCCTGGAGCCTCAAAGCGGATAGAAATAGCGTGGAGAGCCGCTGTTAAGCCAGACGCCCTCTGGCGGACACAGGCAGGAGTTGCAGTAAATGCATTGAAGTCAATGGGCGAGAGTAAGCCATGCCTTGCGTCCTGGAGCCCAGGGGCGGTTCTAAAGTCTGTGAGAGCCGCTGTGTCCCTGGATGAAATGAGAAAAAGGGTGAAAAAATGGCAAAGTGTCAAGGGAGCTAGGCAGAAACCCATGCCTAGGGTCCTGGAGCCCAGGGGCCGCGGGAAAGTCTGTGGAGAGCCGCTGTTGCCCTGGATGAAATGAGAAAAAAGGTGAAAAAATGGCAAAGTGTCAAGGGAGCTAGGCAGAAACCCATGCCTATGGTCCTGGAGCCCAGGGGCCGCGGGAAAGTCTGTGGAGAGCCGCTGTGTCCCTGGATGAAATGAGAAAAAGGGTGAAAAAATGGCAAAGTGTCAAGGGAAAAATTCAGAAACCCGTGCCTAGGGTCCTGGAGCCCAGGGGCGGCTGTAAAGTCTGTGGAGAGCCGCTGTGTCCCTGGATGAAATGAGAAAAAGGGTGAAAAAATGGCAAAGTGTCAAGGGAGCTAGGCAGAAACCCATGCCTAGGGTCCTGGAGCCCAGGGGCCGCGGGAAAGTCTGTGGAGAGCCGCTGTGTCCCTGGATGAAATGAGAAAAAGGGTGAAAAAATGGCAAAGTGTCAAGGGAAAAATTCAGAAACCCGTGCCTAGGGTCCTGGAGCCCAGGGGCGGCTGTAAAGTCTGTGGAGAGCCGCTGTGTCCCTGGATGAAATGAGAAAAAAGGTGAAAAAATGGCAAAGTGTCAAGGGAGCTAGGCAGAAACCCATGCCTAGGGTCCTGGAGCCCAGGGGCCGCGGGAAAGTCTGTGGAGAGCCGCTGTGTCCCTGGATGAAATGAGAAAAAGGGTGAAAAAATGGCAAAGTGTCAAGGGAAAAATTCAGAAACCCGTGCCTAGGGTCCTGGAGCCCAGGGGCGGCTGTAAAGTCTGTGGAGAGCCGCTGTGTCCCTGGATGAAATGAGAAAAAGGGTGGAAAAATGGCAAAGTGTCAAGGGAGCTAGGCAGAAACCCATGCCTAGGGTCCTGGAGCCCAGGGGCGGTTCTAAAGCCTGTGAGAGCCGCTGTTGCCCTGGATGAAATGAGAAAAAAGGTGAAAAAATGGCAAAGTGTCAAGGGAGCTAGGCAGAAACCCATGCCTAGGGTCCTGGAGCCCAGGGGCCGCGGGAAAGTCTGTGGAGAGCCGCTGTTGCCCTGGATGAAATGAGAAAAAAGGTGAAAAAATGGCAAAGTGTCAAGGGAGCTAGGCAGAAACCCATGCCTAGGGTCCTGGAGCCCAGGGGCGGTTCTAAAGTCTGTGAGAGCCGCTGTTGCCCTGGATGAAATGAGAAAAAAGGTGAAAAAATGGCAAAGTGTCAAGGGAGCTAGGCAGAAACCCATGCCTAGGGTCCTGGAGCCCAGGGGCCGCGGGAAAGTCTGTGGAGAGCCGCTGTGTCCCTGGATGAAATGAGGAAAAAGGTGAAAAAATGGCAAAGTGTCAAGGGAGAAATTCAGAAACCCATGCCTAGGGTCCTGGAGCCCAGGGGCGGCTGTAAAGTCTGTGGAGAGCCGCTGTGTCCCTGGATGAAATGAGAAAAAGGGTGAAAAAATGGCAAAGTGTCAAGGGAGAAATTCAGAAACTCAGGCCGAGCTGCCTGGAGCCCAGGGGCGGCTGCAAAGTCTGTGGAGAGCCGCTGTGTCCCTGGATGAAATGAGAAAAAAGGTGAAAAAATGGCAAAGTGTCAAGGGAGCTAGGCAGAAACCCATGCCTAGGGTCCTGGAGCCCAGGGGCCGCGGGAAAGTCTGTGGAGAGCCGCTGTGTCCCTGGATGAAATGAGAAAAAAGGTGAAAAAATGGCAAAGTGTCAAGGGAGCTAGGCAGAAACCCATGCCTAGGGTCCTGGAGCCCAGGGGCCGCGGGAAAGTCTGTGGAGAGCCGCTGTGTCCCTGGATGAAATGAGAAAAAAGGTGAAAAAGTAACAAAGTGTCAAGGGAGAAATTCAGAAACCCAGGCCGAGCTGCCTGGAGCCTCAAAGCGGATAGAAATAGCGTGGAGAGCCGCTGTTAAGCCAGACGCCCTCTGGCGGACACAGGCAGGAGTTGCAGTAAATGCATTGAAGTCAATGGGCGAGAGTACCCAATGCGCCAAAAAAGTGCTGAAAATATGACAAAGTGTCAAATGAATGGGAGTCAATGGGCGAGAGTACCCAATGCGCCAAAAAAGTGCTGAAAATATGACAAAGTGTCAAATGAATGGGAGTCAATGGGCGAGAGTACCCAATGCACAAAAAAAGTGCTGAAAAAGTCCACACGAGCCTAGTCAGAAATGCAGGCCGAGGCGGCTAAAGCCCCAAAGCGGCTATAAAAAGCGTGGAGAGCCGCTGTCGCCCCGGAGGAACGGAGAAAAAGTGCTGAAAAAAGGCCTAAATCCTAACGGACCTAGGCGGAAGTGCAGGCGAGGCGGCAGGAGTCTGAAAACCGCTATAAAAAGCGTGGAGAGCCGCTGTCGCCCCGGAGAAACGGAGAAAAAGTGCTGAAAAAAGGCCTAAATCCTAACGGACCTAGGCGGAAGTGCAGGCGAGGCGGCAGGAGTCTGAAAACGGCTATAAAATGCGTGGAGAGCCGCTGTCGCCCCGGAGAAACGGAGAAAAAGTGCTGAAAAAAGGCCTAAATCCTAACGGACCGAGGCGGAAGTGCAGGCGAGGCGGCAGGAGTCTGAAAACGGCTATAAAATGCGTGGAGAGCCGCTGTCGCCCCGGAGGAACGGAGAAAAAGTGCTGAAAAAAGGCCTAAATCCTAACGGACCGAGGCGGAAGTGCAGGCGAGGCGGCAGGAGTCTGAAAACGGCTATAAAATGCGTGGAGAGCCGCTGTCGCCCCGGAGGAACGGAGAAAAAGTGCTGAAAAAAGGCCTAAATCCTAACGGACCGAGGCGGAAGTGCAGGCGAGGCGGCAGGAGTCTGAAAACGGCTATAAAATGCGTGGAGAGCCGCTGTCGCCCCGGAGGAACGGAGAAAAAGTGCTGAAAAAAGGCCTAAATCCTAACGGACCGAGGCGGAAGTGCAGGCGAGGCGGCAGGAGTCTGAAAACGGCTATAAAATGCGTGGAGAGCCGCTGTCGCCCCGGAGGAACGGAGAAAAAGTGCTGAAAAAAGGCCTAAATCCTAACGGACCGAGGCGGAAGTGCAGGCGAGGCGGCAGGAGTCTGAAAGCGGCTATAAAACGCGTGGAGAGCCGCTCGGATGATTTTTCAAAGTGTCAAATGAATGGGAGTGAATGGGGCAGAGTACCCAATGTGTAAAAAAAGTGCTGAAAAAACGACAAAGTCCACACGAGCCTAGTCAGAAATGCAGTCCGAGGCGGCTGGAGCCCCAAAGCGGCTATAAAACGCGTGGAGAGCCGCTCGGATGATTTTTCAAAGTGTCAAATGAATGGGAGTGAATGGGGCAGAGTACCCAATGTGTAAAAAAAGTGCTGAAAAAACGACAAAGTCCACACGAGCCTAGTCAGAAATGCAGTCCGAGGCGGCTGGAGCCCCAAAGCGGCTATAAAACGCGTGGAGAGCCGCTCGGATGATTTTTCAAAGTGTGAAATGAATGGGAGTGAATGGGGCGGAGTACCCAATGCGCGAAAAAAGTGCTGAAAAAACGACAAAGTCCACACGAGCCTAGTCAGAAATGCAGTCCGAGGCGGCTGGAGCCCCAAAGCGGCTATAAAACGCGTGGAGAGCCGCTCGGATGATTTTTCTAAGTGTGAAATGAATGGGAGTGAATGGGGCGGAGTACCCAATGCGCGAAAAAAGTGCTGAAAAAACGACAAAGTCCACACGAGCCTAGTCAGAAATGAAGGCCGAGGCGGCTGGAGCCCCAAAGCGGCTATAAAATGCGTGGAGAGCCGCTCGGATGATTTTTCTAAGTGTGAAATGAATGGGAGTGAATGGGGCGGAGTACCCAATGCGCGAAAAAAGTGCTGAAAAAACGACAAAGTGTCAAATGAATGGGAGTGAATGGGCGGAGTACCCAATGCGTGAAAAAAGGTCTGGAAAAACGACAAAGTGTCAAATGAATGGGAGTCAATGGGCGGAGTACCCAATGCGCGAAAAAAGTGCTGAAAAAATGACAAAGTGTCAAATGAATGGGAGTCAATGAGTGTTTTGGTCGACCAGGAAAAAACGCGTTTACGGGAGAGGGTAAATCAGCCGAGAGGGGGGGGGGGGGGTATACTTTACCCTCTCCCGTAAATGCCATTTTTCCTGGTTGACCAAAACACCTCCAGCACGATTTCGGAAACCCAGTTTTTAGAAACACTGACCTCCAGGGGAAGTACCGAGAAAAGCACACTTTTGAATCCGCTTTTGACGCACTGAAACACGGACGTGAGCTGGGGCTGTGCCGCTCTTGGAAAACCCCTGGAGGTTATTTTCTAAAACGGGTTTCCGCGTCCCCCTGGGCGCCCGTGTTGGGCCGCGCAAGGCGGTCCGGGCTGCCCACCCCATCTGAGTGCCCCGTTGGGCCGCGTGCATGGCAGGCATCCAAGGAAGGCTGATGAGCAGCGGTGATGATGATGATGAGACACCAGCTGCAATTTTGACAAAGTGTCACCTCTCAAGCATTTCCAAGCGTGACACAAACAAAAGGGAACGGGAACTTTGATATGAGTGACTTGTGCTTCTTTTTCTCCAAGTGTCACTCCACAGCTGGCACCCAGGCTGTGTGACGCAGGTGTCCGACGAGGAGCGCCCGCGATGGGCCGCGTCAGGCGGCCCGGGCCGCGCTATCACCTCCGGATGACAACATCCAAAGGAGCACGTTGGTGCTTGCTGGGAGTTTGCGCACGCGATAGGCGACGCCTGGCGGCCCTGGCCGCGCCTCGCCAGCGGGTAATGACGACCGCGAGCGCCATGCTGCGCCGATGGAGCTGTCCGAGGAGCGAGAGCGCCCGCCATGGGCGGCATCCGGCGGCCCCTGGCCGTGCTTCGTCTGCGGGTCGCTCTCCACCTCCGGGTGGCCAATCCGAGGTGTCCGCAAAGTGTGTGCGCTCGCCATGGGCGGCATCCGGCGGCCTCTGGCCGTGCTTCGTCTGCGGGTGCACACTCGGAGCGAGGCTCCTGCTCGCTCCGGCGCGGTAGCTTTGTCCGCGCTCCACCTCCGGGTGGCGAATCCCAAAAAGCAGCACTTTGGTGCTACGAAGGTGTCAGAAGAGTGTGTGCGCCCGCCATGGGCGGCATCCGGCGGCCTCTGGCCGTGCTTCGTCTGCGGGTGCACACTAGGCGCGGTGGCTTTGTCCGCGCTCCACCTCCGGGTGGCGAATCCCAAAAAGCAGCACTTGGGTGCTTCGTAGGTGTCAGAAAAGTGTGTGCGCCCGCCATGGGCGGCATCCGGCGGCCTCTGGCCGTGCTTCGTCTGCGGGCGCACACTCGGAGCGAGGCTGCTGCTCGCTCCGGCGCGGTGGCTGGGTCCGCGCTCCACCTCCGGGTGGCGGAAGGAATCGAAAAGGAGCACTTTGCTGCTTCGCAGGTGTCAGAGGAGTGGGAGCGCCCGCCATGGGCGGCATCCGGCGGCCCCTGGCCGTGCTTCGTCTGCGGGTCGCTCTCCACCTCCGGGTGGCCCACTCCAAAGAAAATAAAAAAGGAGCCCAGCTCGCTGGAAGGCAAGCTGAGGCTCCGGCGCGGGTAAGAGGGGCCCGCGCCTCACCTCCGGGTGTCCGACAAAGAGGAGCCGAGTGTGCTCATTGGAGGCCAGTGGGACCTCCGGCGCGGTAGCAGGGCCCGCGCTTCACCTCCGGGTGTCCGACAGAGAGGAGCCGAGTGCTCACTGGAGGCGAGTGACACCTCCGGCGCGGCCACCCGGGGGGCCATTGCCCCCCACCCGGCCGCGCTCGCACGCACCCCAACCCCCTGAGCCCCCACTGACCTAGCGGTAAACCAGACCCGCCTTTGGAGGGCCCCCGCCGGCCGGCCGTGGTGCCGGTGTTCGGGCGGACGGCTCCTCCAGCCTGCGGGTTGGCCTCAATGGGCAAGTGCA
>NW_026559863.1:67500-77500 GCF_027744805.1 Dunckerocampus dactyliophorus | reverse complement strand
AAAGTCTGTGGAGTGCCGCTGTGTCCCTGGATGAAATGAGAAAAAAGGTGAAAAAATGGCAAAGTGTCAAGGGAGCTAGGCAGAAACCCATGCCTAGGGTCCTGGAGCCCAGGGGCGGTTCTAAAGTCTGTGAGAGCCGCTGTGTCCCTGGATGAATTGAGAAAAAGGGTGAAAAAATGGCAAAGTGTCAAGGGAGAAATTCAGAAACTCAGGCCGAGCTGCCTGGAGCCCAGGGGCGGCTGCAAAGTCTGTGGAGAGCCGCTGTGTCCCTGGATGAAATGAGAAAAAGGGTGAAAAAATGGCAAAGTGTCAAGGGAGAAATTCAGAAACTCAGGCCGAGCTGCCTGGAGCCCAGGGGCGGTTCTAAAGTCTGTGAGAGCCGCTGTGTCCCTGGATGAAATGAGAAAAAGGGTGGAAAAATGGCAAAGTGTCAAGGGAGCTAGGCAGAAACCCATGCCGAGCTGCCTGGAGCCCAGGGGCGGCTGTAAAGTCTGTGGAGTGCCGCTGTGTCCCTGGATGAAATGAGAAAATGGGTGAAAAAATGGCAAAGTGTCAAGGGAGAAATTCAGAAACCCAGGCCGAGCTGCCTGGAGCCCAGGGGCGGCTGCAAAGTCTGTGGAGAGCCGCTGTGTCCCTGGATGAAATGAGAAAAAGGGTGAAAAAATGGCAAAGTGTCAAGGGAGAAATTCAGAAACTCAGGCCGAGCTGCCTGGAGCCCAGGGGCGGTTCTAAAGTCTGTGAGAGCCGCTGTGTCCCTGGATGAAATGAGAAAAAGGGTGGAAAAATGGCAAAGTGTCAAGGGAGCTAGGCAGAAACCCATGCCGAGCTGCCTGGAGCCCAGGGGCGGCTGTAAAGTCTGTGGAGTGCCGCTGTGTCCCTGGATGAAATGAGAAAATGGGTGAAAAAATGGCAAAGTGTCAAGGGAGAAATTCAGAAACCCAGGCCGAGCTGCCTGGAGCCCAGGGGCGGCTGCAAAGTCTGTGGAGAGCCGCTGTGTCCCTGGATGAAATGAGAAAAAAGGTGAAAAAATGGCAAAGTGTCAAGGGAGAAATTCAGAAACTCAGGCCGAGCTGCCTGGAGCCTCAAAGCGGATAGAAATAGCGTGGAGAGCCGCTGTTAAGCCAGACGCCCTCTGGCGGACACAGGCAGGAGTTGCAGTAAATGCATTGAAGTCAATGGGCGAGAGTAAGCCATGCCTTGCGTCCTGGAGCCCAGGGGCGGTTCTAAAGTCTGTGAGAGCCGCTGTGTCCCTGGATGAAATGAGAAAAAGGGTGAAAAAATGGCAAAGTGTCAAGGGAGCTAGGCAGAAACCCATGCCTAGGGTCCTGGAGCCCAGGGGCCGCGGGAAAGTCTGTGGAGAGCCGCTGTTGCCCTGGATGAAATGAGAAAAAAGGTGAAAAAATGGCAAAGTGTCAAGGGAGAAATTCAGAAACCCATGCCTAGGGTCCTGGAGCCAAGGGGCCGCGGGAAAGTCTGTGGAGAGCCGCTGTGTCCCTGGATGAAATGAGAAAAAAGGTGAAAAAATGGCAAAGTGTCAAGGGAGCTAGGCAGAAACCCATGCCTAGGGTCCTGGAGCCCAGGGGCGGCTGCAAAGTCTGTGGAGAGCCGCTGTGTCCCTGGATGAAATGAGAAAAAAGGTGAAAAAATGGCAAAGTGTCAAGGGAGAAATTCAGAAACCCAGGCCGAGCTGCCTGGAGCCCAGGGGCGGCTGCAAAGTCTGTGGAGAGCCGCTGTGTCCCTGGATGAAATGAGAAAAAAGGTGAAAAAATGGCAAAGTGTCAAGGGAGAAATTCAGAAACTCAGGCCGAGCTGCCTGGAGCCCAGGGGCGGCTGTAAAGTCTGTGGAGTGCCGCTGTGTCCCTGGATGAAATGAGAAAAAAGGTGAAAAAATGGCAAAGTGTCAAGGGAGAAATTCAGAAACTCAGGCCGAGCTGCCTGGAGCCTCAAAGCGGATAGAAATAGCGTGGAGAGCCGCTGTTAAGCCAGACGCCCTCTGGCGGACACAGGCAGGAGTTGCAGTAAATGCATTGAAGTCAATGGGCGAGAGTAAGCCATGCCTTGCGTCCTGGAGCCCAGGGGCGGTTCTAAAGTCTGTGAGAGCCGCTGTGTCCCTGGATGAAATGAGAAAAAGGGTGAAAAAATGGCAAAGTGTCAAGGGAGCTAGGCAGAAACCCATGCCTAGGGTCCTGGAGCCCAGGGGCCGCGGGAAAGTCTGTGGAGAGCCGCTGTTGCCCTGGATGAAATGAGAAAAAAGGTGAAAAAATGGCAAAGTGTCAAGGGAGAAATTCAGAAACCCATGCCTAGGGTCCTGGAGCCAAGGGGCCGCGGGAAAGTCTGTGGAGAGCCGCTGTGTCCCTGGATGAAATGAGAAAAAAGGTGAAAAAATGGCAAAGTGTCAAGGGAGCTAGGCAGAAACCCATGCCTAGGGTCCTGGAGCCCAGGGGCCGCGGGAAAGTCTGTGGAGAGCCGCTGTGTCCCTGGATGAATTGAGAAAAAGGGTGAAAAAATGGCAAAGTGTCAAGGGAGAAATTCAGAAACTCAGGCCGAGCTGCCTGGAGCCCAGGGGCGGTTCTAAAGTGTGTGGAGAGCCGCTGTGTCCCTGGATGAATTGAGAAAAAGGGTGAAAAAATGGCAAAGTGTCAAGGGAGCTAGGCAGAAACCCATGCCTAGGGTCCTGGAGCCCAGGGGCGGCTGCAAAGTCTGTGGAGAGCCGCTGTGTCCCTGGATGAAATGAGAAAAAAGGTGAAAAAATGGCAAAGTGTCAAGGGAGAAATTCAGAAACCCAGGCCGAGCTGCCTGGAGCCCAGGGGCGGCTGTAAAGTCTGTGGAGTGCCGCTGTGTCCCTGGATGAAATGAGAAAAAAGGTGAAAAAATGGCAAAGTGTCAAGGGAGCTAGGCAGAAACCCATGCCTAGGGTCCTGGAGCCCAGGGGCGGTTCTAAAGTCTGTGAGAGCCGCTGTGTCCCTGGATGAATTGAGAAAAAGGGTGAAAAAATGGCAAAGTGTCAAGGGAGCTAGGCAGAAACCCATGCCTAGGGTCCTGGAGCCCAGGGGCGGCTGCAAAGTCTGTGGAGAGCCGCTGTGTCCCTGGATGAAATGAGAAAAAGGGTGGAAAAATGGCAAAGTGTCAAGGGAGCTAGGCAGAAACCCATGCCGAGCTGCCTGGAGCCCAGGGGCGGCTGTAAAGTCTGTGGAGTGCCGCTGTGTCCCTGGATGAAATGAGAAAAAGGGTGAAAAAATGGCAAAGTGTCAAGGGAGAAATTCAGAAACTCAGGCCGAGCTGCCTGGAGCCCAGGGGCGGTTCTAAAGTGTGTGGAGAGCCGCTGTGTCCCTGGATGAATTGAGAAAAAGGGTGAAAAAATGGCAAAGTGTCAAGGGAGAAATTCAGAAACTCAGGCCGAGCTGCCTGGAGCCCAGGGGCGGTTCTAAAGTGTGTGGAGAGCCGCTGTGTCCCTGGATGAATTGAGAAAAAGGGTGAAAAAATGGCAAAGTGTCAAGGGAGCTAGGCAGAAACCCATGCCTAGGGTCCTGGAGCCCAGGGGCGGCTGCAAAGTCTGTGGAAAGCCGCTGTTGCCCTGGATGAAATGAGAAAAAGGGTGAAAAAATGGCAAAGTGTCAAGGGAGCTAGGCAGAAACCCATGCCTAGGGTCCTGGAGCCCAGGGGCCGCGGGAAAGTCTGTGGAGAGCCGCTGTGTCCCTGGATGAAATGAGAAAAAAGGTGAAAAAATGGCAAAGTGTCAAGGGAGCTAGGCAGAAACCCATGCCTAGGGTCCTGGAGCCCAGGGGCCGCGGGAAAGTCTGTGGAGAGCCGCTGTGCCCCTGGATGAAATGAGAAAAAGGGTGAAAAAATGGCAAAGTGTCAAGGGAGCTAGGCAGAAACCCATGCCTAGGGTCCTGGAGCCCAGGGGCCGCGGGAAAGTCTGTGGAGAGCCGCTGTGTCCCTGGATGAAATGAGAAAAAAGGTGAAAAAATGGCAAAGTGTCAAGGGAGCTAGGCAGAAACCCATGCCTAGGGTCCTGGAGCCCAGGGGCGGCTGCAAAGTCTGTGGAGAGCCGCTGTGTCCCTGGATGAAATGAGAAAAAAGGTGAAAAAATGGCAAAGTGTCAAGGGAGCTAGGCAGAAACCCATGCCTAGGGTCCTGGAGCCCAGGGGCGGTTCTAAAGTCTGTGAGAGCCGCTGTTGCCCTGGATGAAATGAGAAAAAAGGTGAAAAAATGGCAAAGTGTCAAGGGAGCTAGGCAGAAACCCATGCCTAGGGTCCTGGAGCCCAGGGGCCGCGGGAAAGTCTGTGGAGAGCCGCTGTGTCCCTGGATGAAATGAGGAAAAAGGTGAAAAAATGGCAAAGTGTCAAGGGAGAAATTCAGAAACCCATGCCTAGGGTCCTGGAGCCCAGGGGCGGCTGTAAAGTCTGTGGAGTGCCGCTGTGTCCCTGGATGAAATGAGAAAAAGGGTGGAAAAATGGCAAAGTGTCAAGGGAGAAATTCAGAAACCCAGGCCGAGCTGCCTGGAGCCCAGGGGCCGCGGGAAAGTCTGTGGAGAGCCGCTGTGTCCCTGGATGAAATGAGAAAAAAGGTGAAAAAGTAACAAAGTGTCAAGGGAGAAATTCAGAAACCCAGGCCGAGCTGCCTGGAGCCCAGGGGCGGTTCTAAAGTCTGTGAGAGCCGCTGTTGCCCTGGATGAAATGAGAAAAAGGGTGGAAAAATGGCAAAGTGTCAAGGGAGAAATTCAGAAACTCAGGCCGAGCTGCCTGGAGCCTCAAAGCGGATAGAAATAGCGTGGAGAGCCGCTGTTAAGCCAGACGCCCTCTGGCGGACACAGGCAGGAGTTGCAGTAAATGCATTGAAGTCAATGGGCGAGAGTAAGCCATGCCTTGCGTCCTGGAGCCCAGGGGCGGTTCTAAAGTCTGTGAGAGCCGCTGTGTCCCTGGATGAAATGAGAAAAAGGGTGAAAAAATGGCAAAGTGTCAAGGGAGCTAGGCAGAAACCCATGCCTAGGGTCCTGGAGCCCAGGGGCCGCGGGAAAGTCTGTGGAGAGCCGCTGTGTCCCTGGATGAAATGAGAAAAAAGGTGAAAAAATGGCAAAGTGTCAAGGGAGAAATTCAGAAACCCAGGCCGAGCTGCCTGGAGCCCAGGGGCGGCTGCAAAGTCTGTGGAGAGCCGCTGTGTCCCTGGATGAAATGAGAAAAAAGGTGAAAAAATGGCAAAGTGTCAAGGGAGCTAGGCAGAAACCCATGCCTAGGGTCCTGGAGCCCAGGGGCGGTTCTAAAGTCTGTGAGAGCCGCTGTTGCCCTGGATGAAATGAGAAAAAAGGTGAAAAAATGGCAAAGTGTCAAGGGAGCTAGGCAGAAACCCATGCCTAGGGTCCTGGAGCCCAGGGGCCGCGGGAAAGTCTGTGGAGAGCCGCTGTGTCCCTGGATGAAATGAGGAAAAAGGTGAAAAAATGGCAAAGTGTCAAGGGAGAAATTCAGAAACCCATGCCTAGGGTCCTGGAGCCCAGGGGCGGCTGTAAAGTCTGTGGAGTGCCGCTGTGTCCCTGGATGAAATGAGAAAAAGGGTGGAAAAATGGCAAAGTGTCAAGGGAGAAATTCAGAAACCCAGGCCGAGCTGCCTGGAGCCCAGGGGCCGCGGGAAAGTCTGTGGAGAGCCGCTGTGTCCCTGGATGAAATGAGAAAAAAGGTGAAAAAGTAACAAAGTGTCAAGGGAGAAATTCAGAAACCCAGGCCGAGCTGCCTGGAGCCCAGGGGCGGTTCTAAAGTCTGTGAGAGCCGCTGTTGCCCTGGATGAAATGAGAAAAAGGGTGGAAAAATGGCAAAGTGTCAAGGGAGAAATTCAGAAACTCAGGCCGAGCTGCCTGGAGCCTCAAAGCGGATAGAAATAGCGTGGAGAGCCGCTGTTAAGCCAGACGCCCTCTGGCGGACACAGGCAGGAGTTGCAGTAAATGCATTGAAGTCAATGGGCGAGAGTAAGCCATGCCTTGCGTCCTGGAGCCCAGGGGCGGTTCTAAAGTCTGTGAGAGCCGCTGTGTCCCTGGATGAAATGAGAAAAAGGGTGAAAAAATGGCAAAGTGTCAAGGGAGCTAGGCAGAAACCCATGCCTAGGGTCCTGGAGCCCAGGGGCCGCGGGAAAGTCTGTGGAGAGCCGCTGTTGCCCTGGATGAAATGAGAAAAAAGGTGAAAAAATGGCAAAGTGTCAAGGGAGCTAGGCAGAAACCCATGCCTATGGTCCTGGAGCCCAGGGGCCGCGGGAAAGTCTGTGGAGAGCCGCTGTGTCCCTGGATGAAATGAGAAAAAGGGTGAAAAAATGGCAAAGTGTCAAGGGAAAAATTCAGAAACCCGTGCCTAGGGTCCTGGAGCCCAGGGGCGGCTGTAAAGTCTGTGGAGAGCCGCTGTGTCCCTGGATGAAATGAGAAAAAGGGTGAAAAAATGGCAAAGTGTCAAGGGAGCTAGGCAGAAACCCATGCCTAGGGTCCTGGAGCCCAGGGGCCGCGGGAAAGTCTGTGGAGAGCCGCTGTGTCCCTGGATGAAATGAGAAAAAGGGTGAAAAAATGGCAAAGTGTCAAGGGAAAAATTCAGAAACCCGTGCCTAGGGTCCTGGAGCCCAGGGGCGGCTGTAAAGTCTGTGGAGAGCCGCTGTGTCCCTGGATGAAATGAGAAAAAAGGTGAAAAAATGGCAAAGTGTCAAGGGAGCTAGGCAGAAACCCATGCCTAGGGTCCTGGAGCCCAGGGGCCGCGGGAAAGTCTGTGGAGAGCCGCTGTGTCCCTGGATGAAATGAGAAAAAGGGTGAAAAAATGGCAAAGTGTCAAGGGAAAAATTCAGAAACCCGTGCCTAGGGTCCTGGAGCCCAGGGGCGGCTGTAAAGTCTGTGGAGAGCCGCTGTGTCCCTGGATGAAATGAGAAAAAGGGTGGAAAAATGGCAAAGTGTCAAGGGAGCTAGGCAGAAACCCATGCCTAGGGTCCTGGAGCCCAGGGGCGGTTCTAAAGCCTGTGAGAGCCGCTGTTGCCCTGGATGAAATGAGAAAAAAGGTGAAAAAATGGCAAAGTGTCAAGGGAGCTAGGCAGAAACCCATGCCTAGGGTCCTGGAGCCCAGGGGCCGCGGGAAAGTCTGTGGAGAGCCGCTGTTGCCCTGGATGAAATGAGAAAAAAGGTGAAAAAATGGCAAAGTGTCAAGGGAGCTAGGCAGAAACCCATGCCTAGGGTCCTGGAGCCCAGGGGCGGTTCTAAAGTCTGTGAGAGCCGCTGTTGCCCTGGATGAAATGAGAAAAAAGGTGAAAAAATGGCAAAGTGTCAAGGGAGCTAGGCAGAAACCCATGCCTAGGGTCCTGGAGCCCAGGGGCCGCGGGAAAGTCTGTGGAGAGCCGCTGTGTCCCTGGATGAAATGAGGAAAAAGGTGAAAAAATGGCAAAGTGTCAAGGGAGAAATTCAGAAACCCATGCCTAGGGTCCTGGAGCCCAGGGGCGGCTGTAAAGTCTGTGGAGAGCCGCTGTGTCCCTGGATGAAATGAGAAAAAGGGTGAAAAAATGGCAAAGTGTCAAGGGAGAAATTCAGAAACTCAGGCCGAGCTGCCTGGAGCCCAGGGGCGGCTGCAAAGTCTGTGGAGAGCCGCTGTGTCCCTGGATGAAATGAGAAAAAAGGTGAAAAAATGGCAAAGTGTCAAGGGAGCTAGGCAGAAACCCATGCCTAGGGTCCTGGAGCCCAGGGGCCGCGGGAAAGTCTGTGGAGAGCCGCTGTGTCCCTGGATGAAATGAGAAAAAAGGTGAAAAAATGGCAAAGTGTCAAGGGAGCTAGGCAGAAACCCATGCCTAGGGTCCTGGAGCCCAGGGGCCGCGGGAAAGTCTGTGGAGAGCCGCTGTGTCCCTGGATGAAATGAGAAAAAAGGTGAAAAAGTAACAAAGTGTCAAGGGAGAAATTCAGAAACCCAGGCCGAGCTGCCTGGAGCCTCAAAGCGGATAGAAATAGCGTGGAGAGCCGCTGTTAAGCCAGACGCCCTCTGGCGGACACAGGCAGGAGTTGCAGTAAATGCATTGAAGTCAATGGGCGAGAGTACCCAATGCGCCAAAAAAGTGCTGAAAATATGACAAAGTGTCAAATGAATGGGAGTCAATGGGCGAGAGTACCCAATGCGCCAAAAAAGTGCTGAAAATATGACAAAGTGTCAAATGAATGGGAGTCAATGGGCGAGAGTACCCAATGCACAAAAAAAGTGCTGAAAAAGTCCACACGAGCCTAGTCAGAAATGCAGGCCGAGGCGGCTAAAGCCCCAAAGCGGCTATAAAAAGCGTGGAGAGCCGCTGTCGCCCCGGAGGAACGGAGAAAAAGTGCTGAAAAAAGGCCTAAATCCTAACGGACCTAGGCGGAAGTGCAGGCGAGGCGGCAGGAGTCTGAAAACCGCTATAAAAAGCGTGGAGAGCCGCTGTCGCCCCGGAGAAACGGAGAAAAAGTGCTGAAAAAAGGCCTAAATCCTAACGGACCTAGGCGGAAGTGCAGGCGAGGCGGCAGGAGTCTGAAAACGGCTATAAAATGCGTGGAGAGCCGCTGTCGCCCCGGAGAAACGGAGAAAAAGTGCTGAAAAAAGGCCTAAATCCTAACGGACCGAGGCGGAAGTGCAGGCGAGGCGGCAGGAGTCTGAAAACGGCTATAAAATGCGTGGAGAGCCGCTGTCGCCCCGGAGGAACGGAGAAAAAGTGCTGAAAAAAGGCCTAAATCCTAACGGACCGAGGCGGAAGTGCAGGCGAGGCGGCAGGAGTCTGAAAACGGCTATAAAATGCGTGGAGAGCCGCTGTCGCCCCGGAGGAACGGAGAAAAAGTGCTGAAAAAAGGCCTAAATCCTAACGGACCGAGGCGGAAGTGCAGGCGAGGCGGCAGGAGTCTGAAAACGGCTATAAAATGCGTGGAGAGCCGCTGTCGCCCCGGAGGAACGGAGAAAAAGTGCTGAAAAAAGGCCTAAATCCTAACGGACCGAGGCGGAAGTGCAGGCGAGGCGGCAGGAGTCTGAAAACGGCTATAAAATGCGTGGAGAGCCGCTGTCGCCCCGGAGGAACGGAGAAAAAGTGCTGAAAAAAGGCCTAAATCCTAACGGACCGAGGCGGAAGTGCAGGCGAGGCGGCAGGAGTCTGAAAGCGGCTATAAAACGCGTGGAGAGCCGCTCGGATGATTTTTCAAAGTGTCAAATGAATGGGAGTGAATGGGGCAGAGTACCCAATGTGTAAAAAAAGTGCTGAAAAAACGACAAAGTCCACACGAGCCTAGTCAGAAATGCAGTCCGAGGCGGCTGGAGCCCCAAAGCGGCTATAAAACGCGTGGAGAGCCGCTCGGATGATTTTTCAAAGTGTCAAATGAATGGGAGTGAATGGGGCAGAGTACCCAATGTGTAAAAAAAGTGCTGAAAAAACGACAAAGTCCACACGAGCCTAGTCAGAAATGCAGTCCGAGGCGGCTGGAGCCCCAAAGCGGCTATAAAACGCGTGGAGAGCCGCTCGGATGATTTTTCAAAGTGTGAAATGAATGGGAGTGAATGGGGCGGAGTACCCAATGCGCGAAAAAAGTGCTGAAAAAACGACAAAGTCCACACGAGCCTAGTCAGAAATGCAGTCCGAGGCGGCTGGAGCCCCAAAGCGGCTATAAAACGCGTGGAGAGCCGCTCGGATGATTTTTCTAAGTGTGAAATGAATGGGAGTGAATGGGGCGGAGTACCCAATGCGCGAAAAAAGTGCTGAAAAAACGACAAAGTCCACACGAGCCTAGTCAGAAATGAAGGCCGAGGCGGCTGGAGCCCCAAAGCGGCTATAAAATGCGTGGAGAGCCGCTCGGATGATTTTTCTAAGTGTGAAATGAATGGGAGTGAATGGGGCGGAGTACCCAATGCGCGAAAAAAGTGCTGAAAAAACGACAAAGTGTCAAATGAATGGGAGTGAATGGGCGGAGTACCCAATGCGTGAAAAAAGGTCTGGAAAAACGACAAAGTGTCAAATGAATGGGAGTCAATGGGCGGAGTACCCAATGCGC
>NW_026559863.1:47500-55000 GCF_027744805.1 Dunckerocampus dactyliophorus | reverse complement strand
GATGAAATGAGAAAATGGGTGAAAAAATGGCAAAGTGTCAAGGGAGAAATTCAGAAACCCAGGCCGAGCTGCCTGGAGCCCAGGGGCGGCTGCAAAGTCTGTGGAGAGCCGCTGTGTCCCTGGATGAAATGAGAAAAAAGGTGAAAAAATGGCAAAGTGTCAAGGGAGAAATTCAGAAACTCAGGCCGAGCTGCCTGGAGCCTCAAAGCGGATAGAAATAGCGTGGAGAGCCGCTGTTAAGCCAGACGCCCTCTGGCGGACACAGGCAGGAGTTGCAGTAAATGCATTGAAGTCAATGGGCGAGAGTAAGCCATGCCTTGCGTCCTGGAGCCCAGGGGCGGTTCTAAAGTCTGTGAGAGCCGCTGTGTCCCTGGATGAAATGAGAAAAAGGGTGAAAAAATGGCAAAGTGTCAAGGGAGCTAGGCAGAAACCCATGCCTAGGGTCCTGGAGCCCAGGGGCCGCGGGAAAGTCTGTGGAGAGCCGCTGTTGCCCTGGATGAAATGAGAAAAAAGGTGAAAAAATGGCAAAGTGTCAAGGGAGAAATTCAGAAACCCATGCCTAGGGTCCTGGAGCCAAGGGGCCGCGGGAAAGTCTGTGGAGAGCCGCTGTGTCCCTGGATGAAATGAGAAAAAAGGTGAAAAAATGGCAAAGTGTCAAGGGAGCTAGGCAGAAACCCATGCCTAGGGTCCTGGAGCCCAGGGGCGGCTGCAAAGTCTGTGGAGAGCCGCTGTGTCCCTGGATGAAATGAGAAAAAAGGTGAAAAAATGGCAAAGTGTCAAGGGAGAAATTCAGAAACCCAGGCCGAGCTGCCTGGAGCCCAGGGGCGGCTGTAAAGTCTGTGGAGTGCCGCTGTGTCCCTGGATGAAATGAGAAAAAAGGTGAAAAAATGGCAAAGTGTCAAGGGAGCTAGGCAGAAACCCATGCCTAGGGTCCTGGAGCCCAGGGGCGGTTCTAAAGTCTGTGAGAGCCGCTGTTGCCCTGGATGAAATGAGAAAAAAGGTGAAAAAATGGCAAAGTGTCAAGGGAGCTAGGCAGAAACCCATGCCTAGGGTCCTGGAGCCCAGGGGCCGCGGGAAAGTCTGTGGAGAGCCGCTGTGTCCCTGGATGAAATGAGGAAAAAGGTGAAAAAATGGCAAAGTGTCAAGGGAGAAATTCAGAAACCCATGCCTAGGGTCCTGGAGCCCAGGGGCGGCTGTAAAGTCTGTGGAGTGCCGCTGTGTCCCTGGATGAAATGAGAAAAAGGGTGGAAAAATGGCAAAGTGTCAAGGGAGAAATTCAGAAACCCAGGCCGAGCTGCCTGGAGCCCAGGGGCCGCGGGAAAGTCTGTGGAGAGCCGCTGTGTCCCTGGATGAAATGAGAAAAAAGGTGAAAAAGTAACAAAGTGTCAAGGGAGAAATTCAGAAACCCAGGCCGAGCTGCCTGGAGCCCAGGGGCGGTTCTAAAGTCTGTGAGAGCCGCTGTTGCCCTGGATGAAATGAGAAAAAGGGTGGAAAAATGGCAAAGTGTCAAGGGAGAAATTCAGAAACTCAGGCCGAGCTGCCTGGAGCCTCAAAGCGGATAGAAATAGCGTGGAGAGCCGCTGTTAAGCCAGACGCCCTCTGGCGGACACAGGCAGGAGTTGCAGTAAATGCATTGAAGTCAATGGGCGAGAGTAAGCCATGCCTTGCGTCCTGGAGCCCAGGGGCGGTTCTAAAGTCTGTGAGAGCCGCTGTGTCCCTGGATGAAATGAGAAAAAGGGTGAAAAAATGGCAAAGTGTCAAGGGAGCTAGGCAGAAACCCATGCCTAGGGTCCTGGAGCCCAGGGGCCGCGGGAAAGTCTGTGGAGAGCCGCTGTTGCCCTGGATGAAATGAGAAAAAAGGTGAAAAAATGGCAAAGTGTCAAGGGAGCTAGGCAGAAACCCATGCCTATGGTCCTGGAGCCCAGGGGCCGCGGGAAAGTCTGTGGAGAGCCGCTGTGTCCCTGGATGAAATGAGAAAAAGGGTGAAAAAATGGCAAAGTGTCAAGGGAAAAATTCAGAAACCCGTGCCTAGGGTCCTGGAGCCCAGGGGCGGCTGTAAAGTCTGTGGAGAGCCGCTGTGTCCCTGGATGAAATGAGAAAAAGGGTGAAAAAATGGCAAAGTGTCAAGGGAGCTAGGCAGAAACCCATGCCTAGGGTCCTGGAGCCCAGGGGCCGCGGGAAAGTCTGTGGAGAGCCGCTGTGTCCCTGGATGAAATGAGAAAAAGGGTGAAAAAATGGCAAAGTGTCAAGGGAAAAATTCAGAAACCCGTGCCTAGGGTCCTGGAGCCCAGGGGCGGCTGTAAAGTCTGTGGAGAGCCGCTGTGTCCCTGGATGAAATGAGAAAAAAGGTGAAAAAATGGCAAAGTGTCAAGGGAGCTAGGCAGAAACCCATGCCTAGGGTCCTGGAGCCCAGGGGCCGCGGGAAAGTCTGTGGAGAGCCGCTGTGTCCCTGGATGAAATGAGAAAAAGGGTGAAAAAATGGCAAAGTGTCAAGGGAAAAATTCAGAAACCCGTGCCTAGGGTCCTGGAGCCCAGGGGCGGCTGTAAAGTCTGTGGAGAGCCGCTGTGTCCCTGGATGAAATGAGAAAAAGGGTGGAAAAATGGCAAAGTGTCAAGGGAGCTAGGCAGAAACCCATGCCTAGGGTCCTGGAGCCCAGGGGCGGTTCTAAAGCCTGTGAGAGCCGCTGTTGCCCTGGATGAAATGAGAAAAAAGGTGAAAAAATGGCAAAGTGTCAAGGGAGCTAGGCAGAAACCCATGCCTAGGGTCCTGGAGCCCAGGGGCCGCGGGAAAGTCTGTGGAGAGCCGCTGTTGCCCTGGATGAAATGAGAAAAAAGGTGAAAAAATGGCAAAGTGTCAAGGGAGCTAGGCAGAAACCCATGCCTAGGGTCCTGGAGCCCAGGGGCGGTTCTAAAGTCTGTGAGAGCCGCTGTTGCCCTGGATGAAATGAGAAAAAAGGTGAAAAAATGGCAAAGTGTCAAGGGAGCTAGGCAGAAACCCATGCCTAGGGTCCTGGAGCCCAGGGGCCGCGGGAAAGTCTGTGGAGAGCCGCTGTGTCCCTGGATGAAATGAGGAAAAAGGTGAAAAAATGGCAAAGTGTCAAGGGAGAAATTCAGAAACCCATGCCTAGGGTCCTGGAGCCCAGGGGCGGCTGTAAAGTCTGTGGAGAGCCGCTGTGTCCCTGGATGAAATGAGAAAAAGGGTGAAAAAATGGCAAAGTGTCAAGGGAGAAATTCAGAAACTCAGGCCGAGCTGCCTGGAGCCCAGGGGCGGCTGCAAAGTCTGTGGAGAGCCGCTGTGTCCCTGGATGAAATGAGAAAAAAGGTGAAAAAATGGCAAAGTGTCAAGGGAGCTAGGCAGAAACCCATGCCTAGGGTCCTGGAGCCCAGGGGCCGCGGGAAAGTCTGTGGAGAGCCGCTGTGTCCCTGGATGAAATGAGAAAAAAGGTGAAAAAATGGCAAAGTGTCAAGGGAGCTAGGCAGAAACCCATGCCTAGGGTCCTGGAGCCCAGGGGCCGCGGGAAAGTCTGTGGAGAGCCGCTGTGTCCCTGGATGAAATGAGAAAAAAGGTGAAAAAGTAACAAAGTGTCAAGGGAGAAATTCAGAAACCCAGGCCGAGCTGCCTGGAGCCTCAAAGCGGATAGAAATAGCGTGGAGAGCCGCTGTTAAGCCAGACGCCCTCTGGCGGACACAGGCAGGAGTTGCAGTAAATGCATTGAAGTCAATGGGCGAGAGTACCCAATGCGCCAAAAAAGTGCTGAAAATATGACAAAGTGTCAAATGAATGGGAGTCAATGGGCGAGAGTACCCAATGCGCCAAAAAAGTGCTGAAAATATGACAAAGTGTCAAATGAATGGGAGTCAATGGGCGAGAGTACCCAATGCACAAAAAAAGTGCTGAAAAAGTCCACACGAGCCTAGTCAGAAATGCAGGCCGAGGCGGCTAAAGCCCCAAAGCGGCTATAAAAAGCGTGGAGAGCCGCTGTCGCCCCGGAGGAACGGAGAAAAAGTGCTGAAAAAAGGCCTAAATCCTAACGGACCTAGGCGGAAGTGCAGGCGAGGCGGCAGGAGTCTGAAAACCGCTATAAAAAGCGTGGAGAGCCGCTGTCGCCCCGGAGAAACGGAGAAAAAGTGCTGAAAAAAGGCCTAAATCCTAACGGACCTAGGCGGAAGTGCAGGCGAGGCGGCAGGAGTCTGAAAACGGCTATAAAATGCGTGGAGAGCCGCTGTCGCCCCGGAGAAACGGAGAAAAAGTGCTGAAAAAAGGCCTAAATCCTAACGGACCGAGGCGGAAGTGCAGGCGAGGCGGCAGGAGTCTGAAAACGGCTATAAAATGCGTGGAGAGCCGCTGTCGCCCCGGAGGAACGGAGAAAAAGTGCTGAAAAAAGGCCTAAATCCTAACGGACCGAGGCGGAAGTGCAGGCGAGGCGGCAGGAGTCTGAAAACGGCTATAAAATGCGTGGAGAGCCGCTGTCGCCCCGGAGGAACGGAGAAAAAGTGCTGAAAAAAGGCCTAAATCCTAACGGACCGAGGCGGAAGTGCAGGCGAGGCGGCAGGAGTCTGAAAACGGCTATAAAATGCGTGGAGAGCCGCTGTCGCCCCGGAGGAACGGAGAAAAAGTGCTGAAAAAAGGCCTAAATCCTAACGGACCGAGGCGGAAGTGCAGGCGAGGCGGCAGGAGTCTGAAAACGGCTATAAAATGCGTGGAGAGCCGCTGTCGCCCCGGAGGAACGGAGAAAAAGTGCTGAAAAAAGGCCTAAATCCTAACGGACCGAGGCGGAAGTGCAGGCGAGGCGGCAGGAGTCTGAAAGCGGCTATAAAACGCGTGGAGAGCCGCTCGGATGATTTTTCAAAGTGTCAAATGAATGGGAGTGAATGGGGCAGAGTACCCAATGTGTAAAAAAAGTGCTGAAAAAACGACAAAGTCCACACGAGCCTAGTCAGAAATGCAGTCCGAGGCGGCTGGAGCCCCAAAGCGGCTATAAAACGCGTGGAGAGCCGCTCGGATGATTTTTCAAAGTGTCAAATGAATGGGAGTGAATGGGGCAGAGTACCCAATGTGTAAAAAAAGTGCTGAAAAAACGACAAAGTCCACACGAGCCTAGTCAGAAATGCAGTCCGAGGCGGCTGGAGCCCCAAAGCGGCTATAAAACGCGTGGAGAGCCGCTCGGATGATTTTTCAAAGTGTGAAATGAATGGGAGTGAATGGGGCGGAGTACCCAATGCGCGAAAAAAGTGCTGAAAAAACGACAAAGTCCACACGAGCCTAGTCAGAAATGCAGTCCGAGGCGGCTGGAGCCCCAAAGCGGCTATAAAACGCGTGGAGAGCCGCTCGGATGATTTTTCTAAGTGTGAAATGAATGGGAGTGAATGGGGCGGAGTACCCAATGCGCGAAAAAAGTGCTGAAAAAACGACAAAGTCCACACGAGCCTAGTCAGAAATGAAGGCCGAGGCGGCTGGAGCCCCAAAGCGGCTATAAAATGCGTGGAGAGCCGCTCGGATGATTTTTCTAAGTGTGAAATGAATGGGAGTGAATGGGGCGGAGTACCCAATGCGCGAAAAAAGTGCTGAAAAAACGACAAAGTGTCAAATGAATGGGAGTGAATGGGCGGAGTACCCAATGCGTGAAAAAAGGTCTGGAAAAACGACAAAGTGTCAAATGAATGGGAGTCAATGGGCGGAGTACCCAATGCGCGAAAAAAGTGCTGAAAAAATGACAAAGTGTCAAATGAATGGGAGTCAATGAGTGTTTTGGTCGACCAGGAAAAAACGCGTTTACGGGAGAGGGTAAATCAGCCGAGAGGGGGGGGGGGGGGTATACTTTACCCTCTCCCGTAAATGCCATTTTTCCTGGTTGACCAAAACACCTCCAGCACGATTTCGGAAACCCAGTTTTTAGAAACACTGACCTCCAGGGGAAGTACCGAGAAAAGCACACTTTTGAATCCGCTTTTGACGCACTGAAACACGGACGTGAGCTGGGGCTGTGCCGCTCTTGGAAAACCCCTGGAGGTTATTTTCTAAAACGGGTTTCCGCGTCCCCCTGGGCGCCCGTGTTGGGCCGCGCAAGGCGGTCCGGGCTGCCCACCCCATCTGAGTGCCCCGTTGGGCCGCGTGCATGGCAGGCATCCAAGGAAGGCTGATGAGCAGCGGTGATGATGATGATGAGACACCAGCTGCAATTTTGACAAAGTGTCACCTCTCAAGCATTTCCAAGCGTGACACAAACAAAAGGGAACGGGAACTTTGATATGAGTGACTTGTGCTTCTTTTTCTCCAAGTGTCACTCCACAGCTGGCACCCAGGCTGTGTGACGCAGGTGTCCGACGAGGAGCGCCCGCGATGGGCCGCGTCAGGCGGCCCGGGCCGCGCTATCACCTCCGGATGACAACATCCAAAGGAGCACGTTGGTGCTTGCTGGGAGTTTGCGCACGCGATAGGCGACGCCTGGCGGCCCTGGCCGCGCCTCGCCAGCGGGTAATGACGACCGCGAGCGCCATGCTGCGCCGATGGAGCTGTCCGAGGAGCGAGAGCGCCCGCCATGGGCGGCATCCGGCGGCCCCTGGCCGTGCTTCGTCTGCGGGTCGCTCTCCACCTCCGGGTGGCCAATCCGAGGTGTCCGCAAAGTGTGTGCGCTCGCCATGGGCGGCATCCGGCGGCCTCTGGCCGTGCTTCGTCTGCGGGTGCACACTCGGAGCGAGGCTCCTGCTCGCTCCGGCGCGGTAGCTTTGTCCGCGCTCCACCTCCGGGTGGCGAATCCCAAAAAGCAGCACTTTGGTGCTACGAAGGTGTCAGAAGAGTGTGTGCGCCCGCCATGGGCGGCATCCGGCGGCCTCTGGCCGTGCTTCGTCTGCGGGTGCACACTAGGCGCGGTGGCTTTGTCCGCGCTCCACCTCCGGGTGGCGAATCCCAAAAAGCAGCACTTGGGTGCTTCGTAGGTGTCAGAAAAGTGTGTGCGCCCGCCATGGGCGGCATCCGGCGGCCTCTGGCCGTGCTTCGTCTGCGGGCGCACACTCGGAGCGAGGCTGCTGCTCGCTCCGGCGCGGTGGCTGGGTCCGCGCTCCACCTCCGGGTGGCGGAAGGAATCGAAAAGGAGCACTTTGCTGCTTCGCAGGTGTCAGAGGAGTGGGAGCGCCCGCCATGGGCGGCATCCGGCGGCCCCTGGCCGTGCTTCGTCTGCGGGTCGCTCTCCACCTCCGGGTGGCCCACTCCAAAGAAAATAAAAAAGGAGCCCAGCTCGCTGGAAGGCAAGCTGAGGCTCCGGCGCGGGTAAGAGGGGCCCGCGCCTCACCTCCGGGTGTCCGACAAAGAGGAGCCGAGTGTGCTCATTGGAGGCCAGTGGGACCTCCGGCGCGGTAGCAGGGCCCGCGCTTCACCTCCGGGTGTCCGACAGAGAGGAGCCGAGTGCTCACTGGAGGCGAGTGACACCTCCGGCGCGGCCACCCGGGGGGCCATTGCCCCCCACCCGGCCGCGCTCGCACGCACCCCAACCCCCTGAGCCC
>NW_026559863.1:22500-35000 GCF_027744805.1 Dunckerocampus dactyliophorus | reverse complement strand
CGCGGGAAAGTCTGTGGAGAGCCGCTGTTGCCCTGGATGAAATGAGAAAAAAGGTGAAAAAATGGCAAAGTGTCAACGGAGCGAGGCGGGATCTAAGGCCGAGCTGCCTGGAGCCCAGGGGCGGCTGCAAAGTCTGTGGAGAGCCGCTGTGTCCCTGGATGAAATGAGAAAAAGGGTGAAAAAATGGCAAAGTGTCAAGGGAGCTAGGCAGAAACCCATGCCTAGGGTCCTGGAGCCCAGGGGCCGCGGGAAAGTCTGTGGAGAGCCGCTGTGTCCCTGGATGAAATGAGAAAAAGGGTGAAAAAATGGCAAAGTGTCAAGGGAGAAATTCAGAAACTCAGGCCGAGCTGGCTGGAGCCCAGGGGCGGCTGCAAAGTCTGTGGAGAGCCGCTGTGTCCCTGGATGAAATGAGAAAAAAGGTGAAAAAATGGCAAAGTGTCAAGGGAGAAATTCAGAAACCCAGGCCGAGCTGCCTGGAGCCCGGGGGCGGCTGCAAAGTCTGTGGAGAGCCGCTGTGTCCCTGGATGAAATGAGAAAAAAGGTGAAAAAATGGCAAAGTGTCAAGGGAGCTAGGCAGAAACCCATGCCTAGGGTCCTGGAGCCCAGGGGCGGTTCTAAAGTCTGTGAGAGCCGCTGTGTCCCTGGATGAAATGAGAAAAAGGGTGAAAAAATGGCAAAGTGTCAAGGGAGAAATTCAGAAACCCAGGCCGAGCTGCCTGGAGCCCGGGGGCGGCTGCAAAGTCTGTGGAGAGCCGCTGTGTCCCTGGATGAAATGAGAAAAAAGGTGAAAAAATGGCAAAGTGTCAAGGGAGCTAGGCAGAAACCCATGCCTAGGGTCCTGGAGCCCAGGGGCGGCTGCAAAGTCTGTGGAGTGCCGCTTTTGCCCTGGATGAAATGAGAAAAAGGGTGAAAAAATGGCAAAGTGTCAAGGGAGAAATTCAGAAACTCAGGCCGAGCTGCCTGGAGCCCAGGGGCGGCTGCAAAGTCTGTGGAGAGCCGCTGTGTCCCTGGATGAAATGAGAAAAAGGGTGGAAAAATGGCAAAGTGTCAAGGGAGAAATTCAGAAACCCATGCCTAGGGTCCTGGAGCCCAGGGGCGGCTGTAAAGTCTGTGGAGAGCCGCTGTGTCCCTGGATGAAATGAGAAAAAGGGTGAAAAAATGGCAAAGTGTCAAGGGAGCTAGGCAGAAACCCATGCCTAGGGTCCTGGAGCCCAGGGGCGGCTGTAAAGTCTGTGGAGTGCCGCTGTGTCCCTGGATGAAATGAGAAAAAGGGTGAAAAAATGGCAAAGTGTCAAGGGAGAAATTCAGAAACCCATGCCTAGGGTCCTGGAGCCCAGGGGCGGTTCTAAAGTCTGTGAGAGCCGCTGTGTCCCTGGATGAAATGAGAAAAAAGGTGAAAAAATGGCAAAGTGTCAAGGGAGCTAGGCAGAAACCCATGCCTAGGGTCCTGGAGCCCAGGGGCCGCGGGAAAGTCTGTGGAGAGCCGCTGTGTCCCTGGATGAAATGAGAAAAAGGGTGAAAAAATGGCAAAGTGTCAAGGGAGAAATTCAGAAACCCATGCCTAGGGTCCTGGAGCCCAGGGGCGTTTCTAAAGCCTGTGAGAGCCGCTGTGTCCCTGGATGAAATGAGAAAAAAGGTGAAAAAATGGCAAAGTGTCAAGGGAGAAATTCAGAAACTCAGGCCGAGCTGGCTGGAGCCCAGGGGCGGCTGCAAAGTCTGTGGAGAGCCGCTGTGTCCCTGGATGAAATGAGAAAAAAGGTGAAAAAATGGCAAAGTGTCAAGGGAGAAATTCAGAAACCCATGCCTAGGGTCCTGGAGCCCAGGGGCCGCGGGAAAGTCTGTGGAGAGCCGCTGTGTCCCTGGATGAAATGAGAAAAAAGGTGAAAAAGTAACAAAGTGTCAAGGGAGAAATTCAGAAACCCAGGCCGAGCTGCCTGGAGCCCGGGGGCGGCTGCAAAGTCTGTGGAGAGCCGCTGTGTCCCTGGATGAAATGAGAAAAAAGGTGAAAAAATGGCAAAGTGTCAAGGGAGAAATTCAGAAACCCAGGCCGAGCTGCCTGGAGCCCAGGGGCGGCTGTAAAGTCTGTGGAGAGCCGCTGTGTCCCTGGATGAAATGAGAAAAAGGGTGGAAAAATGGCAAAGTGTCAAGGGAGCTAGGCAGAAACCCATGCCTAGGGTCCTGGAGCCCAGGGGCCGCGGGAAAGTCTGTGGAGAGCCGCTGTGCCCCTGGATGAAATGAGAAAAAGGGTGAAAAAATGGCAAAGTGTCAAGGGAGCTAGGCAGAAACCCATGCCTAGGGTCCTGGAGCCCAGGGGCCGCGGGAAAGTCTGTGGAGAGCCGCTGTGTCCCTGGATGAAATGAGAAAAAAGGTGAAAAAATGGCAAAGTGTCAAGGGAGCTAGGCAGAAACCCATGCCGAGCTGCCTGGAGCCCAGGGGCCGCGGGAAAGTCTGTGGAGAGCCGCTGTGTCCCTGGATGAAATGAGAAAAAAGGTGAAAAAGTAACAAAGTGTCAAGGGAGAAATTCAGAAACCCAGGCCGAGCTGCCTGGAGCCCGGGGGCGGCTGCAAAGTCTGTGGAGAGCCGCTGTGTCCCTGGATGAAATGAGAAAAAAGGTGAAAAAATGGCAAAGTGTCAAGGGAGAAATTCAGAAACCCAGGCCGAGCTGCCTGGAGCCCAGGGGCGGCTGCAAAGTCTGTGGAGAGCCGCTGTGTCCCTGGATGAAATGAGAAAAAAGGTGAAAAAATGGCAAAGTGTCAAGGGAGAAATTCAGAAACCCAGGCCGAGCTGCCTGGAGCCCAGGGGCGGCTGCAAAGTCTGTGGAGAGCCGCTGTGTCCCTGGATGAAATGAGAAAAAGGGTGGAAAAATGGCAAAGTGTCAAGGGAGAAATTCAGAAACTCAGGCCGAGCTGCCTGGAGCCCAGGGGCGGCTGCAAAGTCTGTGGAGAGCCGCTGTGTCCCTGGATGAAATGAGAAAAAAGGTGAAAAAATGGCAAAGTGTCAAGGGAGAAATTCAGAAACCCAGGCCGAGCTGCCTGGAGCCCAGGGGCGGCTGCAAAGTCTGTGGAGAGCCGCTGTGTCCCTGGATGAAATGAGAAAAAAGGTGAAAAAATGGCAAAGTGTCAAGGGAGAAATTCAGAAACTCAGGCCGAGCTGCCTGGAGCCTCAAAGCGGATAGAAATAGCGTGGAGAGCCGCTGTTAAGCCAGACGCCCTCTGGCGGACACAGGCAGGAGTTGCAGTAAATGCATTGAAGTCAATGGGCGAGAGTAAGCCATGCCTTGCGTCCTGGAGCCCAGGGGCGGTTCTAAAGTCTGTGAGAGCCGCTGTGTCCCTGGATGAAATGAGAAAAAGGGTGAAAAAATGGCAAAGTGTCAAGGGAGCTAGGCAGAAACCCATGCCTAGGGTCCTGGAGCCCAGGGGCCGCGGGAAAGTCTGTGGAGAGCCGCTGTTGCCCTGGATGAAATGAGAAAAAAGGTGAAAAAATGGCAAAGTGTCAAGGGAGCTAGGCAGAAACCCATGCCTAGGGTCCTGGAGCCCAGGGGCCGCGGGAAAGTCTGTGGAGAGCCGCTGTTGCCCTGGATGAAATGAGAAAAAAGGTGAAAAAATGGCAAAGTGTCAAGGGAGAAATTCAGAAACCCATGCCTAGGGTCCTGGAGCCAAGGGGCCGCGGGAAAGTCTGTGGAGAGCCGCTGTGTCCCTGGATGAAATGAGAAAAAAGGTGAAAAAATGGCAAAGTGTCAAGGGAGAAATTCAGAAACTCAGGCCGAGCTGCCTGGAGCCCAGGGGCGGTTCTAAAGTGTGTGGAGAGCCGCTGTGTCCCTGGATGAATTGAGAAAAAGGGTGAAAAAATGGCAAAGTGTCAAGGGAGAAATTCAGAAACTCAGGCCGAGCTGCCTGGAGCCCAGGGGCGGTTCTAAAGTGTGTGGAGAGCCGCTGTGTCCCTGGATGAATTGAGAAAAAGGGTGAAAAAATGGCAAAGTGTCAAGGGAGCTAGGCAGAAACCCATGCCTAGGGTCCTGGAGCCCAGGGGCGGCTGCAAAGTCTGTGGAAAGCCGCTGTTGCCCTGGATGAAATGAGAAAAAGGGTGAAAAAATGGCAAAGTGTCAAGGGAGCTAGGCAGAAACCCATGCCTAGGGTCCTGGAGCCCAGGGGCCGCGGGAAAGTCTGTGGAGAGCCGCTGTGTCCCTGGATGAAATGAGAAAAAAGGTGAAAAAATGGCAAAGTGTCAAGGGAGCTAGGCAGAAACCCATGCCTAGGGTCCTGGAGCCCAGGGGCCGCGGGAAAGTCTGTGGAGAGCCGCTGTGCCCCTGGATGAAATGAGAAAAAGGGTGAAAAAATGGCAAAGTGTCAAGGGAGCTAGGCAGAAACCCATGCCTAGGGTCCTGGAGCCCAGGGGCCGCGGGAAAGTCTGTGGAGAGCCGCTGTGTCCCTGGATGAAATGAGAAAAAAGGTGAAAAAATGGCAAAGTGTCAAGGGAGCTAGGCAGAAACCCATGCCTAGGGTCCTGGAGCCCAGGGGCCGCGGGAAAGTCTGTGGAGAGCCGCTGTGTCCCTGGATGAAATGAGAAAAAAGGTGAAAAAGTAACAAAGTGTCAAGGGAGAAATTCAGAAACCCAGGCCGAGCTGCCTGGAGCCCAGGGGCGGCTGCAAAGTCTGTGGAGAGCCGCTGTGTCCCTGGATGAAATGAGAAAAAGGGTGAAAAAATGGCAAAGTGTCAAGGGAGAAATTCAGAAACTCAGGCCGAGCTGCCTGGAGCCCAGGGGCGGTTCTAAAGTCTGTGAGAGCCGCTGTGTCCCTGGATGAAATGAGAAAAAGGGTGGAAAAATGGCAAAGTGTCAAGGGAGCTAGGCAGAAACCCATGCCTAGGGTCCTGGAGCCCAGGGGCCGCGGGAAAGTCTGTGGAGAGCCGCTGTGTCCCTGGATGAAATGAGAAAAAAGGTGAAAAAATGGCAAAGTGTCAAGGGAGCTAGGCAGAAACCCATGCCTAGGGTCCTGGAGCCCAGGGGCGGTTCTAAAGTCTGTGAGAGCCGCTGTGTCCCTGGATGAAATGAGAAAAAGGGTGAAAAAATGGCAAAGTGTCAAGGGAGAAATTCAGAAACTCAGGCCGAGCTGCCTGGAGCCCAGGGGCGGTTCTAAAGTCTGTGAGAGCCGCTGTTGCCCTGGATGAAATGAGAAAAAAGGTGAAAAAATGGCAAAGTGTCAAGGGAGCTAGGCAGAAACCCATGCCTAGGGTCCTGGAGCCCAGGGGCGGTTCTAAAGCCTGTGAGAGCCGCTGTTGCCCTGGATGAAATGAGAAAAAAGGTGAAAAAATGGCAAAGTGTCAAGGGAGCTAGGCAGAAACCCATGCCTAGGGTCCTGGAGCCCAGGGGCGGTTCTAAAGTCTGTGAGAGCCGCTGTTGCCCTGGATGAAATGAGAAAAAAGGTGAAAAAATGGCAAAGTGTCAAGGGAGAAATTCAGAAACCCAGGCCGAGCTGCCTGGAGCCCGGGGGCGGCTGCAAAGTCTGTGGAGAGCCGCTGTGTCCCTGGATGAAATGAGAAAAAAGGTGAAAAAATGGCAAAGTGTCAAGGGAGCTAGGCAGAAACCCATGCCTAGGGTCCTGGAGCCCAGGGGCCGCGGGAAAGTCTGTGGAGAGCCGCTGTGTCCCTGGATGAAATGAGAAAAAAGGTGAAAAAATGGCAAAGTGTCAAGGGAAAAATTCAGAAACCCATGCCTAGGGTCCTGGAGCCCAGGGGCGGCTGTAAAGTCTGTGGAGAGCCGCTGTGTCCCTGGATGAAATGAGAAAAAGGGTGGAAAAATGGCAAAGTGTCAAGGGAGCTAGGCAGAAACCCATGCCTAGGGTCCTGGAGCCCAGGGGCCGCGGGAAAGTCTGTGGAGAGCCGCTGTTGCCCTGGATGAAATGAGAAAAAAGGTGAAAAAATGGCAAAGTGTCAAGGGAGAAATTCAGAAACCCAGGCCGAGCTGCCTGGAGCCCAGGGGCGGCTGCAAAGTCTGTGGAGAGCCGCTGTGTCCCTGGATGAAATGAGAAAAAAGGTGAAAAAATGGCAAAGTGTCAAGGGAGCTAGGCAGAAACCCATGCCGAGCTGCCTGGAGCCCAGGGGCGGTTCTAAAGCCTGTGAGAGCCGCTGTGTCCCTGGATGAAATGAGAAAAAGGGTGGAAAAATGGCAAAGTGTCAAGGGAGAAATTCAGAAACCCAGGCCGAGCTGCCTGGAGCCCAGGGGCCGCGGGAAAGTCTGTGGAGAGCCGCTGTGTCCCTGGATGAAATGAGAAAAAAGGTGAAAAAGTAACAAAGTGTCAAGGGAGAAATTCAGAAACCCAGGCCGAGCTGCCTGGAGCCCGGGGGCGGCTGCAAAGTCTGTGGAGAGCCGCTGTGTCCCTGGATGAAATGAGAAAAAAGGTGAAAAAATGGCAAAGTGTCAAGGGAGAAATTCAGAAACCCAGGCCGAGCTGCCTGGAGCCCAGGGGCGGCTGCAAAGTCTGTGGAGAGCCGCTGTGTCCCTGGATGAAATGAGAAAAAAGGTGAAAAAATGGCAAAGTGTCAAGGGAGAAATTCAGAAACCCAGGCCGAGCTGCCTGGAGCCCAGGGGCGGCTGCAAAGTCTGTGGAGAGCCGCTGTGTCCCTGGATGAAATGAGGAAAAAGGTGAAAAAATGGCAAAGTGTCAAGGGAGAAATTCAGAAACCCATGCCTAGGGTCCTGGAGCCCAGGGGCGGCTGTAAAGTCTGTGGAGAGCCGCTGTGTCCCTGGATGAAATGAGAAAAAGGGTGGAAAAATGGCAAAGTGTCAAGGGAGAAATTCAGAAACCCAGGCCGAGCTGCCTGGAGCCCAGGGGCGGCTGCAAAGTCTGTGGAGAGCCGCTGTGTCCCTGGATGAAATGAGAAAAAAGGTGAAAAAATGGCAAAGTGTCAAGGGAGAAATTCAGAAACCCAGGCCGAGCTGCCTGGAGCCCAGGGGCGGTTCTAAAGTCTGTGAGAGCCGCTGTGTCCCTGGATGAAATGAGAAAAAAGGTGAAAAAATGGCAAAGTGTCAAGGGAGAAATTCAGAAACCCAGGCCGAGCTGCCTGGAGCCCAGGGGCGGCTGCAAAGTCTGTGGAGAGCCGCTGTGTCCCTGGATGAATTGAGAAAAAGGGTGAAAAAATGGCAAAGTGTCAAGGGAGCTAGGCAGAAACCCATGCCTAGGGTCCTGGAGCCCAGGGGCGGCTGCAAAGTCTGTGGAAAGCCGCTGTTGCCCTGGATGAAATGAGAAAAAGGGTGAAAAAATGGCAAAGTGTCAAGGGAGCTAGGCAGAAACCCATGCCTAGGGTCCTGGAGCCCAGGGGCCGCGGGAAAGTCTGTGGAGAGCCGCTGTGTCCCTGGATGAAATGAGAAAAAAGGTGAAAAAATGGCAAAGTGTCAAGGGAGCTAGGCAGAAACCCATGCCTAGGGTCCTGGAGCCCAGGGGCCGCGGGAAAGTCTGTGGAGAGCCGCTGTGCCCCTGGATGAAATGAGAAAAAGGGTGAAAAAATGGCAAAGTGTCAAGGGAGCTAGGCAGAAACCCATGCCTAGGGTCCTGGAGCCCAGGGGCCGCGGGAAAGTCTGTGGAGAGCCGCTGTGTCCCTGGATGAAATGAGAAAAAAGGTGAAAAAATGGCAAAGTGTCAAGGGAGCTAGGCAGAAACCCATGCCTAGGGTCCTGGAGCCCAGGGGCGGCTGCAAAGTCTGTGGAGAGCCGCTGTGTCCCTGGATGAAATGAGAAAAAAGGTGAAAAAATGGCAAAGTGTCAAGGGAGCTAGGCAGAAACCCATGCCTAGGGTCCTGGAGCCCAGGGGCGGTTCTAAAGTCTGTGAGAGCCGCTGTTGCCCTGGATGAAATGAGAAAAAAGGTGAAAAAATGGCAAAGTGTCAAGGGAGCTAGGCAGAAACCCATGCCTAGGGTCCTGGAGCCCAGGGGCCGCGGGAAAGTCTGTGGAGAGCCGCTGTGTCCCTGGATGAAATGAGGAAAAAGGTGAAAAAATGGCAAAGTGTCAAGGGAGAAATTCAGAAACCCATGCCTAGGGTCCTGGAGCCCAGGGGCGGCTGTAAAGTCTGTGGAGTGCCGCTGTGTCCCTGGATGAAATGAGAAAAAGGGTGGAAAAATGGCAAAGTGTCAAGGGAGAAATTCAGAAACCCAGGCCGAGCTGCCTGGAGCCCAGGGGCCGCGGGAAAGTCTGTGGAGAGCCGCTGTGTCCCTGGATGAAATGAGAAAAAAGGTGAAAAAGTAACAAAGTGTCAAGGGAGAAATTCAGAAACCCAGGCCGAGCTGCCTGGAGCCCAGGGGCGGTTCTAAAGTCTGTGAGAGCCGCTGTTGCCCTGGATGAAATGAGAAAAAGGGTGGAAAAATGGCAAAGTGTCAAGGGAGAAATTCAGAAACTCAGGCCGAGCTGCCTGGAGCCTCAAAGCGGATAGAAATAGCGTGGAGAGCCGCTGTTAAGCCAGACGCCCTCTGGCGGACACAGGCAGGAGTTGCAGTAAATGCATTGAAGTCAATGGGCGAGAGTAAGCCATGCCTTGCGTCCTGGAGCCCAGGGGCGGTTCTAAAGTCTGTGAGAGCCGCTGTGTCCCTGGATGAAATGAGAAAAAGGGTGAAAAAATGGCAAAGTGTCAAGGGAGCTAGGCAGAAACCCATGCCTAGGGTCCTGGAGCCCAGGGGCCGCGGGAAAGTCTGTGGAGAGCCGCTGTTGCCCTGGATGAAATGAGAAAAAAGGTGAAAAAATGGCAAAGTGTCAAGGGAGCTAGGCAGAAACCCATGCCTATGGTCCTGGAGCCCAGGGGCCGCGGGAAAGTCTGTGGAGAGCCGCTGTGTCCCTGGATGAAATGAGAAAAAGGGTGAAAAAATGGCAAAGTGTCAAGGGAAAAATTCAGAAACCCGTGCCTAGGGTCCTGGAGCCCAGGGGCGGCTGTAAAGTCTGTGGAGAGCCGCTGTGTCCCTGGATGAAATGAGAAAAAGGGTGAAAAAATGGCAAAGTGTCAAGGGAGCTAGGCAGAAACCCATGCCTAGGGTCCTGGAGCCCAGGGGCCGCGGGAAAGTCTGTGGAGAGCCGCTGTGTCCCTGGATGAAATGAGAAAAAGGGTGAAAAAATGGCAAAGTGTCAAGGGAAAAATTCAGAAACCCGTGCCTAGGGTCCTGGAGCCCAGGGGCGGCTGTAAAGTCTGTGGAGAGCCGCTGTGTCCCTGGATGAAATGAGAAAAAAGGTGAAAAAATGGCAAAGTGTCAAGGGAGCTAGGCAGAAACCCATGCCTAGGGTCCTGGAGCCCAGGGGCCGCGGGAAAGTCTGTGGAGAGCCGCTGTGTCCCTGGATGAAATGAGAAAAAGGGTGAAAAAATGGCAAAGTGTCAAGGGAAAAATTCAGAAACCCGTGCCTAGGGTCCTGGAGCCCAGGGGCGGCTGTAAAGTCTGTGGAGAGCCGCTGTGTCCCTGGATGAAATGAGAAAAAGGGTGGAAAAATGGCAAAGTGTCAAGGGAGCTAGGCAGAAACCCATGCCTAGGGTCCTGGAGCCCAGGGGCGGTTCTAAAGCCTGTGAGAGCCGCTGTTGCCCTGGATGAAATGAGAAAAAAGGTGAAAAAATGGCAAAGTGTCAAGGGAGCTAGGCAGAAACCCATGCCTAGGGTCCTGGAGCCCAGGGGCCGCGGGAAAGTCTGTGGAGAGCCGCTGTTGCCCTGGATGAAATGAGAAAAAAGGTGAAAAAATGGCAAAGTGTCAAGGGAGCTAGGCAGAAACCCATGCCTAGGGTCCTGGAGCCCAGGGGCGGTTCTAAAGTCTGTGAGAGCCGCTGTTGCCCTGGATGAAATGAGAAAAAAGGTGAAAAAATGGCAAAGTGTCAAGGGAGCTAGGCAGAAACCCATGCCTAGGGTCCTGGAGCCCAGGGGCCGCGGGAAAGTCTGTGGAGAGCCGCTGTGTCCCTGGATGAAATGAGGAAAAAGGTGAAAAAATGGCAAAGTGTCAAGGGAGAAATTCAGAAACCCATGCCTAGGGTCCTGGAGCCCAGGGGCGGCTGTAAAGTCTGTGGAGAGCCGCTGTGTCCCTGGATGAAATGAGAAAAAGGGTGAAAAAATGGCAAAGTGTCAAGGGAGAAATTCAGAAACTCAGGCCGAGCTGCCTGGAGCCCAGGGGCGGCTGCAAAGTCTGTGGAGAGCCGCTGTGTCCCTGGATGAAATGAGAAAAAAGGTGAAAAAATGGCAAAGTGTCAAGGGAGCTAGGCAGAAACCCATGCCTAGGGTCCTGGAGCCCAGGGGCCGCGGGAAAGTCTGTGGAGAGCCGCTGTGTCCCTGGATGAAATGAGAAAAAAGGTGAAAAAATGGCAAAGTGTCAAGGGAGCTAGGCAGAAACCCATGCCTAGGGTCCTGGAGCCCAGGGGCCGCGGGAAAGTCTGTGGAGAGCCGCTGTGTCCCTGGATGAAATGAGAAAAAAGGTGAAAAAGTAACAAAGTGTCAAGGGAGAAATTCAGAAACCCAGGCCGAGCTGCCTGGAGCCTCAAAGCGGATAGAAATAGCGTGGAGAGCCGCTGTTAAGCCAGACGCCCTCTGGCGGACACAGGCAGGAGTTGCAGTAAATGCATTGAAGTCAATGGGCGAGAGTACCCAATGCGCCAAAAAAGTGCTGAAAATATGACAAAGTGTCAAATGAATGGGAGTCAATGGGCGAGAGTACCCAATGCGCCAAAAAAGTGCTGAAAATATGACAAAGTGTCAAATGAATGGGAGTCAATGGGCGAGAGTACCCAATGCACAAAAAAAGTGCTGAAAAAGTCCACACGAGCCTAGTCAGAAATGCAGGCCGAGGCGGCTAAAGCCCCAAAGCGGCTATAAAAAGCGTGGAGAGCCGCTGTCGCCCCGGAGGAACGGAGAAAAAGTGCTGAAAAAAGGCCTAAATCCTAACGGACCTAGGCGGAAGTGCAGGCGAGGCGGCAGGAGTCTGAAAACCGCTATAAAAAGCGTGGAGAGCCGCTGTCGCCCCGGAGAAACGGAGAAAAAGTGCTGAAAAAAGGCCTAAATCCTAACGGACCTAGGCGGAAGTGCAGGCGAGGCGGCAGGAGTCTGAAAACGGCTATAAAATGCGTGGAGAGCCGCTGTCGCCCCGGAGAAACGGAGAAAAAGTGCTGAAAAAAGGCCTAAATCCTAACGGACCGAGGCGGAAGTGCAGGCGAGGCGGCAGGAGTCTGAAAACGGCTATAAAATGCGTGGAGAGCCGCTGTCGCCCCGGAGGAACGGAGAAAAAGTGCTGAAAAAAGGCCTAAATCCTAACGGACCGAGGCGGAAGTGCAGGCGAGGCGGCAGGAGTCTGAAAACGGCTATAAAATGCGTGGAGAGCCGCTGTCGCCCCGGAGGAACGGAGAAAAAGTGCTGAAAAAAGGCCTAAATCCTAACGGACCGAGGCGGAAGTGCAGGCGAGGCGGCAGGAGTCTGAAAACGGCTATAAAATGCGTGGAGAGCCGCTGTCGCCCCGGAGGAACGGAGAAAAAGTGCTGAAAAAAGGCCTAAATCCTAACGGACCGAGGCGGAAGTGCAGGCGAGGCGGCAGGAGTCTGAAAACGGCTATAAAATGCGTGGAGAGCCGCTGTCGCCCCGGAGGAACGGAGAAAAAGTGCTGAAAAAAGGCCTAAATCCTAACGGACCGAGGCGGAAGTGCAGGCGAGGCGGCAGGAGTCTGAAAGCGGCTATAAAACGCGTGGAGAGCCGCTCGGATGATTTTTCAAAGTGTCAAATGAATGGGAGTGAATGGGGCAGAGTACCCAATGTGTAAAAAAAGTGCTGAAAAAACGACAAAGTCCACACGAGCCTAGTCAGAAATGCAGTCCGAGGCGGCTGGAGCCCCAAAGCGGCTATAAAACGCGTGGAGAGCCGCTCGGATGATTTTTCAAAGTGTCAAATGAATGGGAGTGAATGGGGCAGAGTACCCAATGTGTAAAAAAAGTGCTGAAAAAACGACAAAGTCCACACGAGCCTAGTCAGAAATGCAGTCCGAGGCGGCTGGAGCCCCAAAGCGGCTATAAAACGCGTGGAGAGCCGCTCGGATGATTTTTCAAAGTGTGAAATGAATGGGAGTGAATGGGGCGGAGTACCCAATGCGCGAAAAAAGTGCTGAAAAAACGACAAAGTCCACACGAGCCTAGTCAGAAATGCAGTCCGAGGCGGCTGGAGCCCCAAAGCGGCTATAAAACGCGTGGAGAGCCGCTCGGATGATTTTTCTAAGTGTGAAATGAATGGGAGTGAATGGGGCGGAGTACCCAATGCGCGAAAAAAGTGCTGAAAAAACGACAAAGTCCACACGAGCCTAGTCAGAAATGAAGGCCGAGGCGGCTGGAGCCCCAAAGCGGCTATAAAATGCGTGGAGAGCCGCTCGGATGATTTTTCTAAGTGTGAAATGAATGGGAGTGAATGGGGCGGAGTACCCAATGCGCGAAAAAAGTGCTGAAAAAACGACAAAGTGTCAAATGAATGGGAGTGAATGGGCGGAGTACCCAATGCGTGAAAAAAGGTCTGGAAAAA
>NW_026559863.1:2500-10000 GCF_027744805.1 Dunckerocampus dactyliophorus | reverse complement strand
CTGGAGCCCAGGGGCGGCTGTAAAGTCTGTGGAGTGCCGCTGTGTCCCTGGATGAAATGAGAAAATGGGTGAAAAAATGGCAAAGTGTCAAGGGAGAAATTCAGAAACCCAGGCCGAGCTGCCTGGAGCCCAGGGGCGGCTGCAAAGTCTGTGGAGAGCCGCTGTGTCCCTGGATGAAATGAGAAAAAAGGTGAAAAAATGGCAAAGTGTCAAGGGAGAAATTCAGAAACTCAGGCCGAGCTGCCTGGAGCCTCAAAGCGGATAGAAATAGCGTGGAGAGCCGCTGTTAAGCCAGACGCCCTCTGGCGGACACAGGCAGGAGTTGCAGTAAATGCATTGAAGTCAATGGGCGAGAGTAAGCCATGCCTTGCGTCCTGGAGCCCAGGGGCGGTTCTAAAGTCTGTGAGAGCCGCTGTGTCCCTGGATGAAATGAGAAAAAGGGTGAAAAAATGGCAAAGTGTCAAGGGAGCTAGGCAGAAACCCATGCCTAGGGTCCTGGAGCCCAGGGGCCGCGGGAAAGTCTGTGGAGAGCCGCTGTTGCCCTGGATGAAATGAGAAAAAAGGTGAAAAAATGGCAAAGTGTCAAGGGAGAAATTCAGAAACCCATGCCTAGGGTCCTGGAGCCAAGGGGCCGCGGGAAAGTCTGTGGAGAGCCGCTGTGTCCCTGGATGAAATGAGAAAAAAGGTGAAAAAATGGCAAAGTGTCAAGGGAGCTAGGCAGAAACCCATGCCTAGGGTCCTGGAGCCCAGGGGCGGCTGCAAAGTCTGTGGAGAGCCGCTGTGTCCCTGGATGAAATGAGAAAAAAGGTGAAAAAATGGCAAAGTGTCAAGGGAGAAATTCAGAAACCCAGGCCGAGCTGCCTGGAGCCCAGGGGCGGCTGTAAAGTCTGTGGAGTGCCGCTGTGTCCCTGGATGAAATGAGAAAAAAGGTGAAAAAATGGCAAAGTGTCAAGGGAGCTAGGCAGAAACCCATGCCTAGGGTCCTGGAGCCCAGGGGCGGTTCTAAAGTCTGTGAGAGCCGCTGTTGCCCTGGATGAAATGAGAAAAAAGGTGAAAAAATGGCAAAGTGTCAAGGGAGCTAGGCAGAAACCCATGCCTAGGGTCCTGGAGCCCAGGGGCCGCGGGAAAGTCTGTGGAGAGCCGCTGTGTCCCTGGATGAAATGAGGAAAAAGGTGAAAAAATGGCAAAGTGTCAAGGGAGAAATTCAGAAACCCATGCCTAGGGTCCTGGAGCCCAGGGGCGGCTGTAAAGTCTGTGGAGTGCCGCTGTGTCCCTGGATGAAATGAGAAAAAGGGTGGAAAAATGGCAAAGTGTCAAGGGAGAAATTCAGAAACCCAGGCCGAGCTGCCTGGAGCCCAGGGGCCGCGGGAAAGTCTGTGGAGAGCCGCTGTGTCCCTGGATGAAATGAGAAAAAAGGTGAAAAAGTAACAAAGTGTCAAGGGAGAAATTCAGAAACCCAGGCCGAGCTGCCTGGAGCCCAGGGGCGGTTCTAAAGTCTGTGAGAGCCGCTGTTGCCCTGGATGAAATGAGAAAAAGGGTGGAAAAATGGCAAAGTGTCAAGGGAGAAATTCAGAAACTCAGGCCGAGCTGCCTGGAGCCTCAAAGCGGATAGAAATAGCGTGGAGAGCCGCTGTTAAGCCAGACGCCCTCTGGCGGACACAGGCAGGAGTTGCAGTAAATGCATTGAAGTCAATGGGCGAGAGTAAGCCATGCCTTGCGTCCTGGAGCCCAGGGGCGGTTCTAAAGTCTGTGAGAGCCGCTGTGTCCCTGGATGAAATGAGAAAAAGGGTGAAAAAATGGCAAAGTGTCAAGGGAGCTAGGCAGAAACCCATGCCTAGGGTCCTGGAGCCCAGGGGCCGCGGGAAAGTCTGTGGAGAGCCGCTGTTGCCCTGGATGAAATGAGAAAAAAGGTGAAAAAATGGCAAAGTGTCAAGGGAGCTAGGCAGAAACCCATGCCTATGGTCCTGGAGCCCAGGGGCCGCGGGAAAGTCTGTGGAGAGCCGCTGTGTCCCTGGATGAAATGAGAAAAAGGGTGAAAAAATGGCAAAGTGTCAAGGGAAAAATTCAGAAACCCGTGCCTAGGGTCCTGGAGCCCAGGGGCGGCTGTAAAGTCTGTGGAGAGCCGCTGTGTCCCTGGATGAAATGAGAAAAAGGGTGAAAAAATGGCAAAGTGTCAAGGGAGCTAGGCAGAAACCCATGCCTAGGGTCCTGGAGCCCAGGGGCCGCGGGAAAGTCTGTGGAGAGCCGCTGTGTCCCTGGATGAAATGAGAAAAAGGGTGAAAAAATGGCAAAGTGTCAAGGGAAAAATTCAGAAACCCGTGCCTAGGGTCCTGGAGCCCAGGGGCGGCTGTAAAGTCTGTGGAGAGCCGCTGTGTCCCTGGATGAAATGAGAAAAAAGGTGAAAAAATGGCAAAGTGTCAAGGGAGCTAGGCAGAAACCCATGCCTAGGGTCCTGGAGCCCAGGGGCCGCGGGAAAGTCTGTGGAGAGCCGCTGTGTCCCTGGATGAAATGAGAAAAAGGGTGAAAAAATGGCAAAGTGTCAAGGGAAAAATTCAGAAACCCGTGCCTAGGGTCCTGGAGCCCAGGGGCGGCTGTAAAGTCTGTGGAGAGCCGCTGTGTCCCTGGATGAAATGAGAAAAAGGGTGGAAAAATGGCAAAGTGTCAAGGGAGCTAGGCAGAAACCCATGCCTAGGGTCCTGGAGCCCAGGGGCGGTTCTAAAGCCTGTGAGAGCCGCTGTTGCCCTGGATGAAATGAGAAAAAAGGTGAAAAAATGGCAAAGTGTCAAGGGAGCTAGGCAGAAACCCATGCCTAGGGTCCTGGAGCCCAGGGGCCGCGGGAAAGTCTGTGGAGAGCCGCTGTTGCCCTGGATGAAATGAGAAAAAAGGTGAAAAAATGGCAAAGTGTCAAGGGAGCTAGGCAGAAACCCATGCCTAGGGTCCTGGAGCCCAGGGGCGGTTCTAAAGTCTGTGAGAGCCGCTGTTGCCCTGGATGAAATGAGAAAAAAGGTGAAAAAATGGCAAAGTGTCAAGGGAGCTAGGCAGAAACCCATGCCTAGGGTCCTGGAGCCCAGGGGCCGCGGGAAAGTCTGTGGAGAGCCGCTGTGTCCCTGGATGAAATGAGGAAAAAGGTGAAAAAATGGCAAAGTGTCAAGGGAGAAATTCAGAAACCCATGCCTAGGGTCCTGGAGCCCAGGGGCGGCTGTAAAGTCTGTGGAGAGCCGCTGTGTCCCTGGATGAAATGAGAAAAAGGGTGAAAAAATGGCAAAGTGTCAAGGGAGAAATTCAGAAACTCAGGCCGAGCTGCCTGGAGCCCAGGGGCGGCTGCAAAGTCTGTGGAGAGCCGCTGTGTCCCTGGATGAAATGAGAAAAAAGGTGAAAAAATGGCAAAGTGTCAAGGGAGCTAGGCAGAAACCCATGCCTAGGGTCCTGGAGCCCAGGGGCCGCGGGAAAGTCTGTGGAGAGCCGCTGTGTCCCTGGATGAAATGAGAAAAAAGGTGAAAAAATGGCAAAGTGTCAAGGGAGCTAGGCAGAAACCCATGCCTAGGGTCCTGGAGCCCAGGGGCCGCGGGAAAGTCTGTGGAGAGCCGCTGTGTCCCTGGATGAAATGAGAAAAAAGGTGAAAAAGTAACAAAGTGTCAAGGGAGAAATTCAGAAACCCAGGCCGAGCTGCCTGGAGCCTCAAAGCGGATAGAAATAGCGTGGAGAGCCGCTGTTAAGCCAGACGCCCTCTGGCGGACACAGGCAGGAGTTGCAGTAAATGCATTGAAGTCAATGGGCGAGAGTACCCAATGCGCCAAAAAAGTGCTGAAAATATGACAAAGTGTCAAATGAATGGGAGTCAATGGGCGAGAGTACCCAATGCGCCAAAAAAGTGCTGAAAATATGACAAAGTGTCAAATGAATGGGAGTCAATGGGCGAGAGTACCCAATGCACAAAAAAAGTGCTGAAAAAGTCCACACGAGCCTAGTCAGAAATGCAGGCCGAGGCGGCTAAAGCCCCAAAGCGGCTATAAAAAGCGTGGAGAGCCGCTGTCGCCCCGGAGGAACGGAGAAAAAGTGCTGAAAAAAGGCCTAAATCCTAACGGACCTAGGCGGAAGTGCAGGCGAGGCGGCAGGAGTCTGAAAACCGCTATAAAAAGCGTGGAGAGCCGCTGTCGCCCCGGAGAAACGGAGAAAAAGTGCTGAAAAAAGGCCTAAATCCTAACGGACCTAGGCGGAAGTGCAGGCGAGGCGGCAGGAGTCTGAAAACGGCTATAAAATGCGTGGAGAGCCGCTGTCGCCCCGGAGAAACGGAGAAAAAGTGCTGAAAAAAGGCCTAAATCCTAACGGACCGAGGCGGAAGTGCAGGCGAGGCGGCAGGAGTCTGAAAACGGCTATAAAATGCGTGGAGAGCCGCTGTCGCCCCGGAGGAACGGAGAAAAAGTGCTGAAAAAAGGCCTAAATCCTAACGGACCGAGGCGGAAGTGCAGGCGAGGCGGCAGGAGTCTGAAAACGGCTATAAAATGCGTGGAGAGCCGCTGTCGCCCCGGAGGAACGGAGAAAAAGTGCTGAAAAAAGGCCTAAATCCTAACGGACCGAGGCGGAAGTGCAGGCGAGGCGGCAGGAGTCTGAAAACGGCTATAAAATGCGTGGAGAGCCGCTGTCGCCCCGGAGGAACGGAGAAAAAGTGCTGAAAAAAGGCCTAAATCCTAACGGACCGAGGCGGAAGTGCAGGCGAGGCGGCAGGAGTCTGAAAACGGCTATAAAATGCGTGGAGAGCCGCTGTCGCCCCGGAGGAACGGAGAAAAAGTGCTGAAAAAAGGCCTAAATCCTAACGGACCGAGGCGGAAGTGCAGGCGAGGCGGCAGGAGTCTGAAAGCGGCTATAAAACGCGTGGAGAGCCGCTCGGATGATTTTTCAAAGTGTCAAATGAATGGGAGTGAATGGGGCAGAGTACCCAATGTGTAAAAAAAGTGCTGAAAAAACGACAAAGTCCACACGAGCCTAGTCAGAAATGCAGTCCGAGGCGGCTGGAGCCCCAAAGCGGCTATAAAACGCGTGGAGAGCCGCTCGGATGATTTTTCAAAGTGTCAAATGAATGGGAGTGAATGGGGCAGAGTACCCAATGTGTAAAAAAAGTGCTGAAAAAACGACAAAGTCCACACGAGCCTAGTCAGAAATGCAGTCCGAGGCGGCTGGAGCCCCAAAGCGGCTATAAAACGCGTGGAGAGCCGCTCGGATGATTTTTCAAAGTGTGAAATGAATGGGAGTGAATGGGGCGGAGTACCCAATGCGCGAAAAAAGTGCTGAAAAAACGACAAAGTCCACACGAGCCTAGTCAGAAATGCAGTCCGAGGCGGCTGGAGCCCCAAAGCGGCTATAAAACGCGTGGAGAGCCGCTCGGATGATTTTTCTAAGTGTGAAATGAATGGGAGTGAATGGGGCGGAGTACCCAATGCGCGAAAAAAGTGCTGAAAAAACGACAAAGTCCACACGAGCCTAGTCAGAAATGAAGGCCGAGGCGGCTGGAGCCCCAAAGCGGCTATAAAATGCGTGGAGAGCCGCTCGGATGATTTTTCTAAGTGTGAAATGAATGGGAGTGAATGGGGCGGAGTACCCAATGCGCGAAAAAAGTGCTGAAAAAACGACAAAGTGTCAAATGAATGGGAGTGAATGGGCGGAGTACCCAATGCGTGAAAAAAGGTCTGGAAAAACGACAAAGTGTCAAATGAATGGGAGTCAATGGGCGGAGTACCCAATGCGCGAAAAAAGTGCTGAAAAAATGACAAAGTGTCAAATGAATGGGAGTCAATGAGTGTTTTGGTCGACCAGGAAAAAACGCGTTTACGGGAGAGGGTAAATCAGCCGAGAGGGGGGGGGGGGGGTATACTTTACCCTCTCCCGTAAATGCCATTTTTCCTGGTTGACCAAAACACCTCCAGCACGATTTCGGAAACCCAGTTTTTAGAAACACTGACCTCCAGGGGAAGTACCGAGAAAAGCACACTTTTGAATCCGCTTTTGACGCACTGAAACACGGACGTGAGCTGGGGCTGTGCCGCTCTTGGAAAACCCCTGGAGGTTATTTTCTAAAACGGGTTTCCGCGTCCCCCTGGGCGCCCGTGTTGGGCCGCGCAAGGCGGTCCGGGCTGCCCACCCCATCTGAGTGCCCCGTTGGGCCGCGTGCATGGCAGGCATCCAAGGAAGGCTGATGAGCAGCGGTGATGATGATGATGAGACACCAGCTGCAATTTTGACAAAGTGTCACCTCTCAAGCATTTCCAAGCGTGACACAAACAAAAGGGAACGGGAACTTTGATATGAGTGACTTGTGCTTCTTTTTCTCCAAGTGTCACTCCACAGCTGGCACCCAGGCTGTGTGACGCAGGTGTCCGACGAGGAGCGCCCGCGATGGGCCGCGTCAGGCGGCCCGGGCCGCGCTATCACCTCCGGATGACAACATCCAAAGGAGCACGTTGGTGCTTGCTGGGAGTTTGCGCACGCGATAGGCGACGCCTGGCGGCCCTGGCCGCGCCTCGCCAGCGGGTAATGACGACCGCGAGCGCCATGCTGCGCCGATGGAGCTGTCCGAGGAGCGAGAGCGCCCGCCATGGGCGGCATCCGGCGGCCCCTGGCCGTGCTTCGTCTGCGGGTCGCTCTCCACCTCCGGGTGGCCAATCCGAGGTGTCCGCAAAGTGTGTGCGCTCGCCATGGGCGGCATCCGGCGGCCTCTGGCCGTGCTTCGTCTGCGGGTGCACACTCGGAGCGAGGCTCCTGCTCGCTCCGGCGCGGTAGCTTTGTCCGCGCTCCACCTCCGGGTGGCGAATCCCAAAAAGCAGCACTTTGGTGCTACGAAGGTGTCAGAAGAGTGTGTGCGCCCGCCATGGGCGGCATCCGGCGGCCTCTGGCCGTGCTTCGTCTGCGGGTGCACACTAGGCGCGGTGGCTTTGTCCGCGCTCCACCTCCGGGTGGCGAATCCCAAAAAGCAGCACTTGGGTGCTTCGTAGGTGTCAGAAAAGTGTGTGCGCCCGCCATGGGCGGCATCCGGCGGCCTCTGGCCGTGCTTCGTCTGCGGGCGCACACTCGGAGCGAGGCTGCTGCTCGCTCCGGCGCGGTGGCTGGGTCCGCGCTCCACCTCCGGGTGGCGGAAGGAATCGAAAAGGAGCACTTTGCTGCTTCGCAGGTGTCAGAGGAGTGGGAGCGCCCGCCATGGGCGGCATCCGGCGGCCCCTGGCCGTGCTTCGTCTGCGGGTCGCTCTCCACCTCCGGGTGGCCCACTCCAAAGAAAATAAAAAAGGAGCCCAGCTCGCTGGAAGGCAAGCTGAGGCTCCGGCGCGGGTAAGAGGGGCCCGCGCCTCACCTCCGGGTGTCCGACAAAGAGGAGCCGAGTGTGCTCATTGGAGGCCAGTGGGACCTCCGGCGCGGTAGCAGGGCCCGCGCTTCACCTCCGGGTGTCCGACAGAGAGGAGCCGAGTGCTCACTGGAGGCGAGTGACACCTCCGGCGCGGCCACCCGGGGGGC
>NW_026559862.1:207500-232500 GCF_027744805.1 Dunckerocampus dactyliophorus | reverse complement strand
CTGATTTACCCTCTCCCGTAAACGCGTTTTTTCCTGGTCGACCAAAACACTCATTGACTCCCATTCATTTGACACTTTGTCATTTTTTCAGCACTTTTTTCGCGCATTGGGTACTCCGCCCATTGACTCCCATTCATTTGACACTTTGTCGTTTTTCCAGACCTTTTTTCACGCATTGGGTACTCCGCCCATTCACTCCCATTCATTTGACACTTTGTCGTTTTTTCAGCACTTTTTTCGCGCATTGGGTACTCCGCCCCATTCACTCCCATTCATTTCACACTTAGAAAAATCATCCGAGCGGCTCTCCACGCATTTTATAGCCGCTTTGGGGCTCCAGCCGCCTCGGCCTTCATTTCTGACTAGGCTCGTGTGGACTTTGTCGTTTTTTCAGCACTTTTTTCGCGCATTGGGTACTCCGCCCCATTCACTCCCATTCATTTCACACTTTGAAAAATCATCCGAGCGGCTCTCCACGCGTTTTATAGCCGCTTTGGGGCTCCAGCCGCCTCGGACTGCATTTCTGACTAGGCTCGTGTGGACTTTGTCGTTTTTTCAGCACTTTTTTTACACATTGGGTACTCTGCCCCATTCACTCCCATTCATTTGACACTTTGAAAAATCATCCGAGCGGCTCTCCACGCGTTTTATAGCCGCTTTGGGGCTCCAGCCGCCTCGGACTGCATTTCTGACTAGGCTCGTGTGGACTTTGTCGTTTTTTCAGCACTTTTTTTACACATTGGGTACTCTGCCCCATTCACTCCCATTCATTTGACACTTTGAAAAATCATCCGAGCGGCTCTCCACGCGTTTTATAGCCGCTTTCAGACTCCTGCCGCCTCGCCTGCACTTCCGCCTCGGTCCGTTAGGATTTAGGCCTTTTTTCAGCACTTTTTCTCCGTTCCTCCGGGGCGACAGCGGCTCTCCACGCATTTTATAGCCGTTTTCAGACTCCTGCCGCCTCGCCTGCACTTCCGCCTCGGTCCGTTAGGATTTAGGCCTTTTTTCAGCACTTTTTCTCCGTTCCTCCGGGGCGACAGCGGCTCTCCACGCATTTTATAGCCGTTTTCAGACTCCTGCCGCCTCGCCTGCACTTCCGCCTCGGTCCGTTAGGATTTAGGCCTTTTTTCAGCACTTTTTCTCCGTTCCTCCGGGGCGACAGCGGCTCTCCACGCATTTTATAGCCGTTTTCAGACTCCTGCCGCCTCGCCTGCACTTCCGCCTCGGTCCGTTAGGATTTAGGCCTTTTTTCAGCACTTTTTCTCCGTTCCTCCGGGGCGACAGCGGCTCTCCACGCATTTTATAGCCGTTTTCAGACTCCTGCCGCCTCGCCTGCACTTCCGCCTCGGTCCGTTAGGATTTAGGCCTTTTTTCAGCACTTTTTCTCCGTTTCTCCGGGGCGACAGCGGCTCTCCACGCATTTTATAGCCGTTTTCAGACTCCTGCCGCCTCGCCTGCACTTCCGCCTAGGTCCGTTAGGATTTAGGCCTTTTTTCAGCACTTTTTCTCCGTTTCTCCGGGGCGACAGCGGCTCTCCACGCTTTTTATAGCGGTTTTCAGACTCCTGCCGCCTCGCCTGCACTTCCGCCTAGGTCCGTTAGGATTTAGGCCTTTTTTCAGCACTTTTTCTCCGTTCCTCCGGGGCGACAGCGGCTCTCCACGCTTTTTATAGCCGCTTTGGGGCTTTAGCCGCCTCGGCCTGCATTTCTGACTAGGCTCGTGTGGACTTTTTCAGCACTTTTTTTGTGCATTGGGTACTCTCGCCCATTGACTCCCATTCATTTGACACTTTGTCATATTTTCAGCACTTTTTTGGCGCATTGGGTACTCTCGCCCATTGACTCCCATTCATTTGACACTTTGTCATATTTTCAGCACTTTTTTGGCGCATTGGGTACTCTCGCCCATTGACTTCAATGCATTTACTGCAACTCCTGCCTGTGTCCGCCAGAGGGCGTCTGGCTTAACAGCGGCTCTCCACGCTATTTCTATCCGCTTTGAGGCTCCAGGCAGCTCGGCCTGGGTTTCTGAATTTCTCCCTTGACACTTTGTTACTTTTTCACCTTTTTTCTCATTTCATCCAGGGACACAGCGGCTCTCCACAGACTTTCCCGCGGCCCCTGGGCTCCAGGACCCTAGGCATGGGTTTCTGCCTAGCTCCCTTGACACTTTGCCATTTTTTCACCTTTTTTCTCATTTCATCCAGGGACACAGCGGCTCTCCACAGACTTTCCCGCGGCCCCTGGGCTCCAGGACCCTAGGCATGGGTTTCTGCCTAGCTCCCTTGACACTTTGCCATTTTTTCACCCTTTTTCTCATTTCATCCAGGGGCACAGCGGCTCTCCACAGACTTTCCCGCGGCCCCTGGGCTCCAGGACCCTAGGCATGGGTTTCTGCCTAGCTCCCTTGACACTTTGCCATTTTTTCACCTTTTTTCTCATTTCATCCAGGGACACAGCGGCTCTCCACAGACTTTCCCGCGGCCCCTGGGCTCCAGGACCCTAGGCATGGGTTTCTGCCTAGCTCCCTTGACACTTTGCCATTTTTTCACCCTTTTTCTCATTTCATCCAGGGGCACAGCGGCTCTCCACAGACTTTCCCGCGGCCCCTGGGCTCCAGGACCCTAGGCATGGGTTTCTGCCTAGCTCCCTTGACACTTTGCCATTTTTTCACCTTTTTTCTCATTTCATCCAGGGACACAGCGGCTCTCCACAGACTTTCCCGCGGCCCCTGGGCTCCAGGACCCTAGGCATGGGTTTCTGCCTAGCTCCCTTGACACTTTGCCATTTTTTCACCCTTTTTCTCATTTCATCCAGGGCAACAGCGGCTTTCCACAGACTTTGCAGCCGCCCCTGGGCTCCAGGACCCTAGGCATGGGTTTCTGCCTAGCTCCCTTGACACTTTGCCATTTTTCCACCTTTTTTCTCATTTCATCCAGGGACACAGCGGCTCTCCACAGACTTTGCAGCCGCCCCTGGGCTCCAGGCAGCTCGGCCTGAGTTTCTGAATTTCTCCCTTGACACTTTGCCATTTTTCCACCCTTTTTCTCATTTCATCCAGGGACACAGCGGCTCTCCACAGACTTTGCAGCCGCCCCTGGGCTCCAGGACCCTAGGCATGGGTTTCTGCCTAGCTCCCTTGACACTTTGCCATTTTTTCACCCTTTTTCTCAATTCATCCAGGGACACAGCGGCTCTCCACAGACTTTACAGCCGCCCCTGGGCTCCAGGACCCTAGGCATGGGTTTCTGAATTTTTCCCTTGACACTTTGCCATTTTTTCACCCTTTTTCTCATTTCATCCAGGGACACAGCGGCTCTCCACAGACTTTACAGCCGCCCCTGGGCTCCAGGCAGCTCGGCCTGAGTTTCTGAATTTCTCCCTTGACACTTTGCCATTTTTTCACCCTTTTTCTCAATTCATCCAGGGACACAGCGGCTCTCACAGACTTTAGAACCGCCCCTGGGCTCCAGGACCCTAGGCATGGGTTTCTGCCTAGCTCCCTTGACACTTTGCCATTTTTTCACCTTTTTTCTCATTTCATCCAGGGACACAGCGGCACTCCACAGACTTTACAGCCGCCCCTGGGCTCCAGGCAGCTCGGCCTGGGTTTCTGAATTTCTCCCTTGACACTTTGCCATTTTTTCACCTTTTTTCTCATTTCATCCAGGGACACAGCGGCTCTCCACAGACTTTGCAGCCGCCCCTGGGCTCCAGGACCCTAGGCATGGGTTTCTGAATTTTTCCCTTGACACTTTGCCATTTTTTCACCCTTTTTCTCATTTCATCCAGGGACACAGCGGCTCTCCACACACTTTAGAACCGCCCCTGGGCTCCAGGACCCTAGGCATGGGTTTCTGCCTAGCTCCCTTGACACTTTGCCATTTTTTCACCTTTTTTCTCATTTCATCCAGGGACACAGCGGCTCTCCACAGACTTTGCAGCCGCCCCTGGGCTCCAGCCAGCTCGGCCTGAGTTTCTGAATTTCTCCCTTGACACTTTGCCATTTTTTCACCTTTTTTCTCATTTCATCCAGGGACACAGCGGCTCTCACAGGCTTTAGAAACGCCCCTGGGCTCCAGGACCCTAGGCATGGGTTTCTGCCTAGCTCCCTTGACACTTTGCCATTTTTTCACCCTTTTTCTCATTTCATCCAGGGACACAGCGGCTCTCACAGACTTTAGAACCGCCCCTGGGCTCCAGGACCCTAGGCATGGGTTTCTGCCTAGCTCCCTTGACACTTTGCCATTTTTTCACCTTTTTTCTCATTTCATCCAGGGCAACAGCGGCTCTCCACAGACTTTCCCGCGGCCCCTGGGCTCCAGGACCCTAGGCATGGGTTTCTGCCTAGCTCCCTTGACACTTTGCCATTTTTTCACCCTTTTTCTCATTTCATCCAGGGACACAGCGGCTCTCACAGACTTTAGAACCGCCCCTGGGCTCCAGGACGCAAGGCATGGCTTACTCTCGCCCATTGACTTCAATGCATTTACTGCAACTCCTGCCTGTGTCCGCCAGAGGGCGTCTGGCTTAACAGCGGCTCTCCACGCTATTTCTATCCGCTTTGAGGCTCCAGGCAGCTCGGCCTGAGTTTCTGAATTTCTCCCTTGACACTTTGCCATTTTTTCACCTTTTTTCTCATTTCATCCAGGGACACAGCGGCTCTCCACAGACTTTGCAGCCGCCCCTGGGCTCCAGGCAGCTCGGCCTGGGTTTCTGAATTTCTCCCTTGACACTTTGCCATTTTTTCACCCATTTTCTCATTTCATCCAGGGACACAGCGGCACTCCACAGACTTTACAGCCGCCCCTGGGCTCCAGGCAGCTCGGCATGGGTTTCTGCCTAGCTCCCTTGACACTTTGCCATTTTTTCACCCTTTTTCTCAATTCATCCAGGGACACAGCGGCTCTCACAGACTTTAGAACCGCCCCTGGGCTCCAGGACCCTAGGCATGGGTTTCTGCCTAGCTCCCTTGACACTTTGCCATTTTTTCACCTTTTTTCTCATTTCATCCAGGGACACAGCGGCACTCCACAGACTTTACAGCCGCCCCTGGGCTCCAGGCAGCTCGGCCTGGGTTTCTGAATTTCTCCCTTGACACTTTGCCATTTTTTCACCTTTTTTCTCATTTCATCCAGGGACACAGCGGCTCTCCACAGACTTTGCAGCCGCCCCTGGGCTCCAGGACCCTAGGCATGGGTTTCTGAATTTTTCCCTTGACACTTTGCCATTTTTTCACCCTTTTTCTCATTTCATCCAGGGACACAGCGGCTCTCCACAGACTTTGCAGCCGCCCCTGGGCTCCAGGCAGCTCGGCCTGGGTTTCTGAATTTCTCCCTTGACACTTTGTTACTTTTTCACCTTTTTTCTCATTTCATCCAGGGACACAGCGGCTCTCCACAGACTTTCCCGCGGCCCCTGGGCTCCAGGACCCTAGGCATGGGTTTCTGCCTAGCTCCCTTGACACTTTGCCATTTTTCCACCTTTTTTCTCATTTCATCCAGGGACACAGCGGCTCTCCACAGACTTTGCAGCCGCCCCTGGGCTCCAGGCAGCTCGGCCTGGGTTTCTGAATTTCTCCCTTGACACTTTGCCATTTTTCCACCCTTTTTCTCATTTCATCCAGGGACACAGCGGCTCTCCACAGACTTTGCAGCCGCCCCTGGGCTCCAGGACCCTAGGCATGGGTTTCTGCCTAGCTCCCTTGACACTTTGCCATTTTTTCACCCTTTTTCTCAATTCATCCAGGGACACAGCGGCTCTCCACACACTTTAGAACCGCCCCTGGGCTCCAGGCAGCTCGGCCTGAGTTTCTGAATTTCTCCCTTGACACTTTGCCATTTTTTCACCCTTTTTCTCATTTCATCCAGGGACACAGCGGCACTCCACAGACTTTACAGCCGCCCCTGGGCTCCAGGCAGCTCGGCATGGGTTTCTGCCTAGCTCCCTTGACACTTTGCCATTTTTCCACCCTTTTTCTCATTTCATCCAGGGACACAGCGGCTCTCCACAGACTTTGCAGCCGCCCCTGGGCTCCAGGACCCTAGGCATGGGTTTCTGCCTAGCTCCCTTGACACTTTGCCATTTTTTCACCCTTTTTCTCAATTCATCCAGGGACACAGCGGCTCTCCACACACTTTAGAACCGCCCCTGGGCTCCAGGCAGCTCGGCCTGAGTTTCTGAATTTCTCCCTTGACACTTTGCCATTTTTTCACCTTTTTTCTCATTTCATCCAGGGCAACAGCGGCTCTCCACAGACTTTCCCGCGGCCCCTGGGCTCCAGGACCCTAGGCATGGGTTTCTGCCTAGCTCCCTTGACACTTTGCCATTTTTTCACCCTTTTTCTCATTTCATCCAGGGACACAGCGGCTCTCACAGACTTTAGAACCGCCCCTGGGCTCCAGGACGCAAGGCATGGCTTACTCTCGCCCATTGACTTCAATGCATTTACTGCAACTCCTGCCTGTGTCCGCCAGAGGGCGTCTGGCTTAACAGCGGCTCTCCACGCTATTTCTATCCGCTTTGAGGCTCCAGGCAGCTCGGCCTGAGTTTCTGAATTTCTCCCTTGACACTTTGCCATTTTTTCACCTTTTTTCTCATTTCATCCAGGGACACAGCGGCTCTCCACAGACTTTGCAGCCGCCCCTGGGCTCCAGGCAGCTCGGCCTGGGTTTCTGAATTTCTCCCTTGACACTTTGCCATTTTTTCACCCATTTTCTCATTTCATCCAGGGACACAGCGGCACTCCACAGACTTTACAGCCGCCCCTGGGCTCCAGGCAGCTCGGCATGGGTTTCTGCCTAGCTCCCTTGACACTTTGCCATTTTTTCACCCTTTTTCTCAATTCATCCAGGGACACAGCGGCTCTCACAGACTTTAGAACCGCCCCTGGGCTCCAGGACCCTAGGCATGGGTTTCTGCCTAGCTCCCTTGACACTTTGCCATTTTTTCACCTTTTTTCTCATTTCATCCAGGGACACAGCGGCACTCCACAGACTTTACAGCCGCCCCTGGGCTCCAGGCAGCTCGGCCTGGGTTTCTGAATTTCTCCCTTGACACTTTGCCATTTTTTCACCTTTTTTCTCATTTCATCCAGGGACACAGCGGCTCTCCACAGACTTTGCAGCCGCCCCTGGGCTCCAGGACCCTAGGCATGGGTTTCTGAATTTTTCCCTTGACACTTTGCCATTTTTTCACCCTTTTTCTCATTTCATCCAGGGACACAGCGGCTCTCCACAGACTTTGCAGCCGCCCCTGGGCTCCAGGCAGCTCGGCCTGGGTTTCTGAATTTCTCCCTTGACACTTTGTTACTTTTTCACCTTTTTTCTCATTTCATCCAGGGACACAGCGGCTCTCCACAGACTTTCCCGCGGCCCCTGGGCTCCAGGACCCTAGGCATGGGTTTCTGCCTAGCTCCCTTGACACTTTGCCATTTTTCCACCTTTTTTCTCATTTCATCCAGGGACACAGCGGCTCTCCACAGACTTTGCAGCCGCCCCTGGGCTCCAGGCAGCTCGGCCTGGGTTTCTGAATTTCTCCCTTGACACTTTGCCATTTTTCCACCCTTTTTCTCATTTCATCCAGGGACACAGCGGCTCTCCACAGACTTTGCAGCCGCCCCTGGGCTCCAGGACCCTAGGCATGGGTTTCTGCCTAGCTCCCTTGACACTTTGCCATTTTTTCACCCTTTTTCTCAATTCATCCAGGGACACAGCGGCTCTCCACACACTTTAGAACCGCCCCTGGGCTCCAGGCAGCTCGGCCTGAGTTTCTGAATTTCTCCCTTGACACTTTGCCATTTTTTCACCCTTTTTCTCATTTCATCCAGGGACACAGCGGCACTCCACAGACTTTACAGCCGCCCCTGGGCTCCAGGCAGCTCGGCATGGGTTTCTGCCTAGCTCCCTTGACACTTTGCCATTTTTCCACCCTTTTTCTCATTTCATCCAGGGACACAGCGGCTCTCCACAGACTTTGCAGCCGCCCCTGGGCTCCAGGACCCTAGGCATGGGTTTCTGCCTAGCTCCCTTGACACTTTGCCATTTTTTCACCCTTTTTCTCAATTCATCCAGGGACACAGCGGCTCTCCACACACTTTAGAACCGCCCCTGGGCTCCAGGCAGCTCGGCCTGAGTTTCTGAATTTCTCCCTTGACACTTTGCCATTTTTTCACCTTTTTTCTCATTTCATCCAGGGCAACAGCGGCTCTCCACAGACTTTCCCGCGGCCCCTGGGCTCCAGGACCCTAGGCATGGGTTTCTGCCTAGCTCCCTTGACACTTTGCCATTTTTTCACCCTTTTTCTCATTTCATCCAGGGACACAGCGGCTCTCACAGACTTTAGAACCGCCCCTGGGCTCCAGGACGCAAGGCATGGCTTACTCTCGCCCATTGACTTCAATGCATTTACTGCAACTCCTGCCTGTGTCCGCCAGAGGGCGTCTGGCTTAACAGCGGCTCTCCACGCTATTTCTATCCGCTTTGAGGCTCCAGGCAGCTCGGCCTGAGTTTCTGAATTTCTCCCTTGACACTTTGCCATTTTTTCACCTTTTTTCTCATTTCATCCAGGGACACAGCGGCTCTCCACAGACTTTGCAGCCGCCCCTGGGCTCCAGGCAGCTCGGCCTGGGTTTCTGAATTTCTCCCTTGACACTTTGCCATTTTTTCACCCATTTTCTCATTTCATCCAGGGACACAGCGGCACTCCACAGACTTTACAGCCGCCCCTGGGCTCCAGGCAGCTCGGCATGGGTTTCTGCCTAGCTCCCTTGACACTTTGCCATTTTTTCACCCTTTTTCTCAATTCATCCAGGGACACAGCGGCTCTCACAGACTTTAGAACCGCCCCTGGGCTCCAGGACCCTAGGCATGGGTTTCTGCCTAGCTCCCTTGACACTTTGCCATTTTTTCACCTTTTTTCTCATTTCATCCAGGGACACAGCGGCACTCCACAGACTTTACAGCCGCCCCTGGGCTCCAGGCAGCTCGGCCTGGGTTTCTGAATTTCTCCCTTGACACTTTGCCATTTTTTCACCTTTTTTCTCATTTCATCCAGGGACACAGCGGCTCTCCACAGACTTTGCAGCCGCCCCTGGGCTCCAGGACCCTAGGCATGGGTTTCTGAATTTTTCCCTTGACACTTTGCCATTTTTTCACCCTTTTTCTCATTTCATCCAGGGACACAGCGGCTCTCCACAGACTTTGCAGCCGCCCCTGGGCTCCAGGCAGCTCGGCCTGGGTTTCTGAATTTCTCCCTTGACACTTTGTTACTTTTTCACCTTTTTTCTCATTTCATCCAGGGACACAGCGGCTCTCCACAGACTTTCCCGCGGCCCCTGGGCTCCAGGACCCTAGGCATGGGTTTCTGCCTAGCTCCCTTGACACTTTGCCATTTTTCCACCTTTTTTCTCATTTCATCCAGGGACACAGCGGCTCTCCACAGACTTTGCAGCCGCCCCTGGGCTCCAGGCAGCTCGGCCTGGGTTTCTGAATTTCTCCCTTGACACTTTGCCATTTTTCCACCCTTTTTCTCATTTCATCCAGGGACACAGCGGCTCTCCACAGACTTTGCAGCCGCCCCTGGGCTCCAGGACCCTAGGCATGGGTTTCTGCCTAGCTCCCTTGACACTTTGCCATTTTTTCACCCTTTTTCTCAATTCATCCAGGGACACAGCGGCTCTCCACACACTTTAGAACCGCCCCTGGGCTCCAGGCAGCTCGGCCTGAGTTTCTGAATTTCTCCCTTGACACTTTGCCATTTTTTCACCCTTTTTCTCATTTCATCCAGGGACACAGCGGCACTCCACAGACTTTACAGCCGCCCCTGGGCTCCAGGCAGCTCGGCATGGGTTTCTGCCTAGCTCCCTTGACACTTTGCCATTTTTCCACCCTTTTTCTCATTTCATCCAGGGACACAGCGGCTCTCCACAGACTTTGCAGCCGCCCCTGGGCTCCAGGACCCTAGGCATGGGTTTCTGCCTAGCTCCCTTGACACTTTGCCATTTTTTCACCCTTTTTCTCAATTCATCCAGGGACACAGCGGCTCTCCACACACTTTAGAACCGCCCCTGGGCTCCAGGCAGCTCGGCCTGAGTTTCTGAATTTCTCCCTTGACACTTTGCCATTTTTTCACCTTTTTTCTCATTTCATCCAGGGCAACAGCGGCTCTCCACAGACTTTCCCGCGGCCCCTGGGCTCCAGGACCCTAGGCATGGGTTTCTGCCTAGCTCCCTTGACACTTTGCCATTTTTTCACCCTTTTTCTCATTTCATCCAGGGACACAGCGGCTCTCACAGACTTTAGAACCGCCCCTGGGCTCCAGGACGCAAGGCATGGCTTACTCTCGCCCATTGACTTCAATGCATTTACTGCAACTCCTGCCTGTGTCCGCCAGAGGGCGTCTGGCTTAACAGCGGCTCTCCACGCTATTTCTATCCGCTTTGAGGCTCCAGGCAGCTCGGCCTGAGTTTCTGAATTTCTCCCTTGACACTTTGCCATTTTTTCACCTTTTTTCTCATTTCATCCAGGGACACAGCGGCTCTCCACAGACTTTGCAGCCGCCCCTGGGCTCCAGGCAGCTCGGCCTGGGTTTCTGAATTTCTCCCTTGACACTTTGCCATTTTTTCACCCATTTTCTCATTTCATCCAGGGACACAGCGGCACTCCACAGACTTTACAGCCGCCCCTGGGCTCCAGGCAGCTCGGCATGGGTTTCTGCCTAGCTCCCTTGACACTTTGCCATTTTTTCACCCTTTTTCTCAATTCATCCAGGGACACAGCGGCTCTCACAGACTTTAGAACCGCCCCTGGGCTCCAGGACCCTAGGCATGGGTTTCTGCCTAGCTCCCTTGACACTTTGCCATTTTTTCACCTTTTTTCTCATTTCATCCAGGGACACAGCGGCACTCCACAGACTTTACAGCCGCCCCTGGGCTCCAGGCAGCTCGGCCTGGGTTTCTGAATTTCTCCCTTGACACTTTGCCATTTTTTCACCTTTTTTCTCATTTCATCCAGGGACACAGCGGCTCTCCACAGACTTTGCAGCCGCCCCTGGGCTCCAGGACCCTAGGCATGGGTTTCTGAATTTTTCCCTTGACACTTTGCCATTTTTTCACCCTTTTTCTCATTTCATCCAGGGACACAGCGGCTCTCCACAGACTTTGCAGCCGCCCCTGGGCTCCAGGCAGCTCGGCCTGGGTTTCTGAATTTCTCCCTTGACACTTTGTTACTTTTTCACCTTTTTTCTCATTTCATCCAGGGACACAGCGGCTCTCCACAGACTTTCCCGCGGCCCCTGGGCTCCAGGACCCTAGGCATGGGTTTCTGCCTAGCTCCCTTGACACTTTGCCATTTTTCCACCTTTTTTCTCATTTCATCCAGGGACACAGCGGCTCTCCACAGACTTTGCAGCCGCCCCTGGGCTCCAGGCAGCTCGGCCTGGGTTTCTGAATTTCTCCCTTGACACTTTGCCATTTTTCCACCCTTTTTCTCATTTCATCCAGGGACACAGCGGCTCTCCACAGACTTTGCAGCCGCCCCTGGGCTCCAGGACCCTAGGCATGGGTTTCTGCCTAGCTCCCTTGACACTTTGCCATTTTTTCACCCTTTTTCTCAATTCATCCAGGGACACAGCGGCTCTCCACACACTTTAGAACCGCCCCTGGGCTCCAGGCAGCTCGGCCTGAGTTTCTGAATTTCTCCCTTGACACTTTGCCATTTTTTCACCCTTTTTCTCATTTCATCCAGGGACACAGCGGCACTCCACAGACTTTACAGCCGCCCCTGGGCTCCAGGCAGCTCGGCATGGGTTTCTGCCTAGCTCCCTTGACACTTTGCCATTTTTCCACCCTTTTTCTCATTTCATCCAGGGACACAGCGGCTCTCCACAGACTTTGCAGCCGCCCCTGGGCTCCAGGACCCTAGGCATGGGTTTCTGCCTAGCTCCCTTGACACTTTGCCATTTTTTCACCCTTTTTCTCAATTCATCCAGGGACACAGCGGCTCTCCACACACTTTAGAACCGCCCCTGGGCTCCAGGCAGCTCGGCCTGAGTTTCTGAATTTCTCCCTTGACACTTTGCCATTTTTTCACCTTTTTTCTCATTTCATCCAGGGACACAGCGGCTCTCCACAGACTTTGCAGCCGCCCCTGGGCTCCAGGCAGCTCGGCCTGGGTTTCTGAATTTCTCCCTTGACACTTTGCCATTTTTTCACCCATTTTCTCATTTCATCCAGGGACACAGCGGCACTCCACAGACTTTACAGCCGCCCCTGGGCTCCAGGCAGCTCGGCATGGGTTTCTGCCTAGCTCCCTTGACACTTTGCCATTTTTCCACCCTTTTTCTCATTTCATCCAGGGACACAGCGGCTCTCACAGACTTTAGAACCGCCCCTGGGCTCCAGGCAGCTCGGCCTGAGTTTCTGAATTTCTCCCTTGACACTTTGCCATTTTTTCACCCTTTTTCTCATTTCATCCAGGGACACAGCGGCTCTCCACAGACTTTACAGCCGCCCCTGGGCTCCAGGACCCTAGGCATGGGTTTCTGAATTTCTCCCTTGACACTTTGCCATTTTTTCACCTTTTTTCTCATTTCATCCAGGGACACAGCGGCTCTCCACAGACTTTCCCGCGGCCCCTTGGCTCCAGGACCCTAGGCATGGGTTTCTGAATTTCTCCCTTGACACTTTGCCATTTTTTCACCTTTTTTCTCATTTCATCCAGGGCAACAGCGGCTCTCCACAGACTTTCCCGCGGCCCCTGGGCTCCAGGACCCTAGGCATGGGTTTCTGCCTAGCTCCCTTGACACTTTGCCATTTTTTCACCCTTTTTCTCATTTCATCCAGGGACACAGCGGCTCTCCACAGACTTTGCAGCCGCCCCTGGGCTCCAGGACCCTAGGCATGGGTTTCTGCCTAGCTCCCTTGACACTTTGCCATTTTTCCACCTTTTTTCTCATTTCATCCAGGGACACAGCGGCTCTCCACAGACTTTGCAGCCGCCCCTGGGCTCCAGGACCCTAGGCATGGGTTTCTGCCTAGCTCCCTTGACACTTTGCCATTTTTTCACCCTTTTTCTCATTTCATCCAGGGCAACAGCGGCTTTCCACAGACTTTGCAGCCGCCCCTGGGCTCCAGGACCCTAGGCATGGGTTTCTGCCTAGCTCCCTTGACACTTTGCCATTTTTTCACCCTTTTTCTCAATTCATCCAGGGACACAGCGGCTCTCCACACACTTTAGAACCGCCCCTGGGCTCCAGGCAGCTCGGCCTGAGTTTCTGAATTTCTCCCTTGACACTTTGCCATTTTTTCACCCTTTTTCTCAATTCATCCAGGGACACAGCGGCTCTCCACACACTTTAGAACCGCCCCTGGGCTCCAGGACCCTAGGCATGGGTTTCTGAATTTTTCCCTTGACACTTTGCCATTTTTTCACCCTTTTTCTCATTTCATCCAGGGACACAGCGGCTCTCCACAGACTTTACAGCCGCCCCTGGGCTCCAGGCAGCTCGGCCTGAGTTTCTGAATTTCTCCCTTGACACTTTGCCATTTTTTCACCCTTTTTCTCAATTCATCCAGGGACACAGCGGCTCTCACAGACTTTAGAACCGCCCCTGGGCTCCAGGACCCTAGGCATGGGTTTCTGCCTAGCTCCCTTGACACTTTGCCATTTTTTCACCTTTTTTCTCATTTCATCCAGGGACACAGCGGCACTCCACAGACTTTACAGCCGCCCCTGGGCTCCAGGCAGCTCGGCCTGGGTTTCTGAATTTCTCCCTTGACACTTTGCCATTTTTTCACCTTTTTTCTCATTTCATCCAGGGACACAGCGGCTCTCCACAGACTTTGCAGCCGCCCCTGGGCTCCAGGCAGCTCGGCCTGGGTTTCTGAATTTCTCCCTTGACACTTTGCCATTTTTCCACCCTTTTTCTCATTTCATCCAGGGACACAGCGGCACTCCACAGACTTTGCAGCCGCCCCTGGGCTCCAGGCAGCTCGGCCTGAGTTTCTGAATTTCTCCCTTGACACTTTGCCATTTTTTCACCCTTTTTCTCATTTCATCCAGGGACACAGCGGCACTCCACAGACTTTCCCGCGGCCCCTGGGCTCCAGGACCCTAGGCATGGGTTTCTGCCTAGCTCCCTTGACACTTTGCCATTTTTTCACCTTTTTTCTCATTTCATCCAGGGCAACAGCGGCTCTCCACAGACTTTCCCGCGGCCCCTGGGCTCCAGGACCCTAGGCATGGGTTTCTGCCTAGCTCCCTTGACACTTTGCCATTTTTTCACCCTTTTTCTCATTTCATCCAGGGACACAGCGGCTCTCACAGACTTTAGAACCGCCCCTGGGCTCCAGGCAGCTCGGCCTGAGTTTCTGAATTTCTCCCTTGACACTTTGCCATTTTTTCACCCTTTTTCTCATTTCATCCAGGGACACAGCGGCTCTCACAGACTTTAGAACCGCCCCTGGGCTCCAGGACGCAAGGCATGGGTTTCTGAATTTCTCCCTTGACACTTTGCCATTTTTTCACCTTTTTCCTCATTTCATCCAGGGACACAGCGGCTCTCCACAGACTTTCCCGCGGCCCCTGGGCTCCAGGACCCTAGGCATGGGTTTCTGCCTAGCTCCCTTGACACTTTGCCATTTTTTCACCTTTTTTCTCATTTCATCCAGGGCAACAGCGGCTCTCACAGACTTTAGAACCGCCCCTGGGCTCCAGGACCCTAGGCATGGGTTTCTGCCTAGCTCCCTTGACACTTTGCCATTTTTTCACCTTTTTTCTCATTTCATCCAGGGCAACAGCGGCTCTCACAGGCTTTAGAACCGCCCCTGGGCTCCAGGACCCTAGGCATGGGTTTCTGCCTAGCTCCCTTGACACTTTGCCATTTTTCCACCCTTTTTCTCATTTCATCCAGGGACACAGCGGCTCTCCACAGACTTTACAGCCGCCCCTGGGCTCCAGGACCCTAGGCACGGGTTTCTGAATTTTTCCCTTGACACTTTGCCATTTTTTCACCCTTTTTCTCATTTCATCCAGGGACACAGCGGCTCTCCACAGACTTTCCCGCGGCCCCTGGGCTCCAGGACCGTAGGCATGGGTTTCTGCCTAGCTCCCTTGACACTTTGCCATTTTTTCACCTTTTTTCTCATTTCATCCAGGGACACAGCGGCTCTCCACAGACTTTGCATCCGCCCCTGGGCTCCAGGCAGCTCGGCCTGAGTTTCTGAATTTCTCCCTTGACACTTTGTTACTTTTTCACCTTTTTTCTCATTTCATCCAGGGACACAGCGGCTCTCCACAGACTTTCCCGCGGCCCCTGGGCTCCAGGACCCTAGGCATGGGTTTCTGCCTAGCTCCCTTGACACTTTGCCATTTTTTCACCTTTTTTCTCATTTCATCCAGGGCAACAGCGGCTCTCACAGACTTTAGAGCGGCCCCTGGGCTCCAGGACCCTAGGCATGGGTTTCTGCCTAGCTCCCTTGACACTTTGCCATTTTTTCACCTTTTTTCTCATTTCATCCAGGGACACAGCGGCTCTCCACAGACTTTACAGCCGCCCCTGGGCTCCAGGACCCTAGGCATGGGTTTCTGAATTTCTCCCTTGACACTTTGCCATTTTTTCACCTTTTTTCTCATTTCATCCAGGGCAACAGCGGCTCTCACATGCTTTAGAACCGCCCCTGGGCTCCAGGCAGCTCGGCCTGAGTTTCTGAATTTCTCCCTTGACACTTTGCCATTTTTCCACCCTTTTTCTCATTTCATCCAGGGCAACAGCGGCTCTCCACACACTTTAGAACCGCCCCTGGGCTCCAGGACGCAAGGCATGGGTTACTCTCGCCCATTGACTTCAATGCATTTACTGCAACTCCTGCCTGTGTCCGCCAGAGGGCGTCTGGCTTAACAGCGGCTCTCCACGCTATTTCTATCCGCTTTGAGGCTCCAGGCAGCTCGGCCTGGGTTTCTGAATTTCTCCCTTGACACTTTGTTACTTTTTCACCTTTTTTCTCATTTCATCCAGGGACACAGCGGCTCTCCACAGACTTTCCCGCGGCCCCTGGGCTCCAGGACCCTAGGCATGGGTTTCTGCCTAGCTCCCTTGACACTTTGCCATTTTTTCACCTTTTTTCTCATTTCATCCAGGGACACAGCGGCTCTCCACAGACTTTCCCGCGGCCCCTGGGCTCCAGGACCCTAGGCATGGGTTTCTGCCTAGCTCCCTTGACACTTTGCCATTTTTTCACCCTTTTTCTCATTTCATCCAGGGGCACAGCGGCTCTCCACAGACTTTCCCGCGGCCCCTGGGCTCCAGGCAGCTCGGCATGGGTTTCTGCCTAGCTCCCTTGACACTTTGCCATTTTTTCACCCTTTTTCTCATTTCATCCAGGGGCACAGCGGCTCTCCACAGACTTTCCCGCGGCCCCTGGGCTCCAGGACCCTAGGCATGGGTTTCTGCCTAGCTCCCTTGACACTTTGCCATTTTTTCACCTTTTTTCTCATTTCATCCAGGGACACAGCGGCTCTCCACAGACTTTCCCGCGGCCCCTGGGCTCCAGGACCCTAGGCATGGGTTTCTGCCTAGCTCCCTTGACACTTTGCCATTTTTTCACCCTTTTTCTCATTTCATCCAGGGGCACAGCGGCTCTCCACAGACTTTCCCGCGGCCCCTGGGCTCCAGGACCCTAGGCATGGGTTTCTGCCTAGCTCCCTTGACACTTTGCCATTTTTTCACCTTTTTTCTCATTTCATCCAGGGACACAGCGGCTCTCCACAGACTTTCCCGCGGCCCCTGGGCTCCAGGACCCTAGGCATGGGTTTCTGCCTAGCTCCCTTGACACTTTGCCATTTTTTCACCCTTTTTCTCATTTCATCCAGGGCAACAGCGGCTTTCCACAGACTTTGCAGCCGCCCCTGGGCTCCAGGACCCTAGGCATGGGTTTCTGCCTAGCTCCCTTGACACTTTGCCATTTTTCCACCTTTTTTCTCATTTCATCCAGGGACACAGCGGCTCTCCACAGACTTTGCAGCCGCCCCTGGGCTCCAGGCAGCTCGGCCTGAGTTTCTGAATTTCTCCCTTGACACTTTGCCATTTTTCCACCCTTTTTCTCATTTCATCCAGGGACACAGCGGCTCTCCACAGACTTTGCAGCCGCCCCTGGGCTCCAGGACCCTAGGCATGGGTTTCTGCCTAGCTCCCTTGACACTTTGCCATTTTTTCACCCTTTTTCTCAATTCATCCAGGGACACAGCGGCTCTCCACAGACTTTACAGCCGCCCCTGGGCTCCAGGACCCTAGGCATGGGTTTCTGAATTTTTCCCTTGACACTTTGCCATTTTTTCACCCTTTTTCTCATTTCATCCAGGGACACAGCGGCTCTCCACAGACTTTACAGCCGCCCCTGGGCTCCAGGCAGCTCGGCCTGAGTTTCTGAATTTCTCCCTTGACACTTTGCCATTTTTTCACCCTTTTTCTCAATTCATCCAGGGACACAGCGGCTCTCACAGACTTTAGAACCGCCCCTGGGCTCCAGGACCCTAGGCATGGGTTTCTGCCTAGCTCCCTTGACACTTTGCCATTTTTTCACCTTTTTTCTCATTTCATCCAGGGACACAGCGGCACTCCACAGACTTTACAGCCGCCCCTGGGCTCCAGGCAGCTCGGCCTGGGTTTCTGAATTTCTCCCTTGACACTTTGCCATTTTTTCACCTTTTTTCTCATTTCATCCAGGGACACAGCGGCTCTCACAGGCTTTAGAAACGCCCCTGGGCTCCAGGACCCTAGGCATGGGTTTCTGCCTAGCTCCCTTGACACTTTGCCATTTTTTCACCCTTTTTCTCATTTCATCCAGGGACACAGCGGCTCTCACAGACTTTAGAACCGCCCCTGGGCTCCAGGACCCTAGGCATGGGTTTCTGCCTAGCTCCCTTGACACTTTGCCATTTTTTCACCTTTTTTCTCATTTCATCCAGGGCAACAGCGGCTCTCCACAGACTTTCCCGCGGCCCCTGGGCTCCAGGACCCTAGGCATGGGTTTCTGCCTAGCTCCCTTGACACTTTGCCATTTTTTCACCCTTTTTCTCATTTCATCCAGGGACACAGCGGCTCTCACAGACTTTAGAACCGCCCCTGGGCTCCAGGACGCAAGGCATGGCTTACTCTCGCCCATTGACTTCAATGCATTTACTGCAACTCCTGCCTGTGTCCGCCAGAGGGCGTCTGGCTTAACAGCGGCTCTCCACGCTATTTCTATCCGCTTTGAGGCTCCAGGCAGCTCGGCCTGAGTTTCTGAATTTCTCCCTTGACACTTTGCCATTTTTTCACCTTTTTTCTCATTTCATCCAGGGACACAGCGGCTCTCCACAGACTTTGCAGCCGCCCCTGGGCTCCAGGCAGCTCGGCCTGGGTTTCTGAATTTCTCCCTTGACACTTTGCCATTTTTTCACCCATTTTCTCATTTCATCCAGGGACACAGCGGCACTCCACAGACTTTACAGCCGCCCCTGGGCTCCAGGCAGCTCGGCATGGGTTTCTGCCTAGCTCCCTTGACACTTTGCCATTTTTTCACCCTTTTTCTCAATTCATCCAGGGACACAGCGGCTCTCACAGACTTTAGAACCGCCCCTGGGCTCCAGGACCCTAGGCATGGGTTTCTGCCTAGCTCCCTTGACACTTTGCCATTTTTTCACCTTTTTTCTCATTTCATCCAGGGACACAGCGGCACTCCACAGACTTTACAGCCGCCCCTGGGCTCCAGGCAGCTCGGCCTGGGTTTCTGAATTTCTCCCTTGACACTTTGCCATTTTTTCACCTTTTTTCTCATTTCATCCAGGGACACAGCGGCTCTCCACAGACTTTGCAGCCGCCCCTGGGCTCCAGGACCCTAGGCATGGGTTTCTGAATTTTTCCCTTGACACTTTGCCATTTTTTCACCCTTTTTCTCATTTCATCCAGGGACACAGCGGCTCTCCACAGACTTTGCAGCCGCCCCTGGGCTCCAGGCAGCTCGGCCTGGGTTTCTGAATTTCTCCCTTGACACTTTGTTACTTTTTCACCTTTTTTCTCATTTCATCCAGGGACACAGCGGCTCTCCACAGACTTTCCCGCGGCCCCTGGGCTCCAGGACCCTAGGCATGGGTTTCTGCCTAGCTCCCTTGACACTTTGCCATTTTTCCACCTTTTTTCTCATTTCATCCAGGGACACAGCGGCTCTCCACAGACTTTGCAGCCGCCCCTGGGCTCCAGGCAGCTCGGCCTGGGTTTCTGAATTTCTCCCTTGACACTTTGCCATTTTTCCACCCTTTTTCTCATTTCATCCAGGGACACAGCGGCTCTCCACAGACTTTGCAGCCGCCCCTGGGCTCCAGGACCCTAGGCATGGGTTTCTGCCTAGCTCCCTTGACACTTTGCCATTTTTTCACCCTTTTTCTCAATTCATCCAGGGACACAGCGGCTCTCCACACACTTTAGAACCGCCCCTGGGCTCCAGGCAGCTCGGCCTGAGTTTCTGAATTTCTCCCTTGACACTTTGCCATTTTTTCACCCTTTTTCTCATTTCATCCAGGGACACAGCGGCACTCCACAGACTTTACAGCCGCCCCTGGGCTCCAGGCAGCTCGGCATGGGTTTCTGCCTAGCTCCCTTGACACTTTGCCATTTTTCCACCCTTTTTCTCATTTCATCCAGGGACACAGCGGCTCTCCACAGACTTTGCAGCCGCCCCTGGGCTCCAGGACCCTAGGCATGGGTTTCTGCCTAGCTCCCTTGACACTTTGCCATTTTTTCACCCTTTTTCTCAATTCATCCAGGGACACAGCGGCTCTCCACACACTTTAGAACCGCCCCTGGGCTCCAGGCAGCTCGGCCTGAGTTTCTGAATTTCTCCCTTGACACTTTGCCATTTTTTCACCTTTTTTCTCATTTCATCCAGGGCAACAGCGGCTCTCCACAGACTTTCCCGCGGCCCCTGGGCTCCAGGACCCTAGGCATGGGTTTCTGCCTAGCTCCCTTGACACTTTGCCATTTTTTCACCCTTTTTCTCATTTCATCCAGGGACACAGCGGCTCTCACAGACTTTAGAACCGCCCCTGGGCTCCAGGACGCAAGGCATGGCTTACTCTCGCCCATTGACTTCAATGCATTTACTGCAACTCCTGCCTGTGTCCGCCAGAGGGCGTCTGGCTTAACAGCGGCTCTCCACGCTATTTCTATCCGCTTTGAGGCTCCAGGCAGCTCGGCCTGAGTTTCTGAATTTCTCCCTTGACACTTTGCCATTTTTTCACCTTTTTTCTCATTTCATCCAGGGACACAGCGGCTCTCCACAGACTTTGCAGCCGCCCCTGGGCTCCAGGCAGCTCGGCCTGGGTTTCTGAATTTCTCCCTTGACACTTTGCCATTTTTTCACCCATTTTCTCATTTCATCCAGGGACACAGCGGCACTCCACAGACTTTACAGCCGCCCCTGGGCTCCAGGCAGCTCGGCATGGGTTTCTGCCTAGCTCCCTTGACACTTTGCCATTTTTTCACCCTTTTTCTCAATTCATCCAGGGACACAGCGGCTCTCACAGACTTTAGAACCGCCCCTGGGCTCCAGGACCCTAGGCATGGGTTTCTGCCTAGCTCCCTTGACACTTTGCCATTTTTTCACCTTTTTTCTCATTTCATCCAGGGACACAGCGGCACTCCACAGACTTTACAGCCGCCCCTGGGCTCCAGGCAGCTCGGCCTGGGTTTCTGAATTTCTCCCTTGACACTTTGCCATTTTTTCACCTTTTTTCTCATTTCATCCAGGGACACAGCGGCTCTCCACAGACTTTGCAGCCGCCCCTGGGCTCCAGGACCCTAGGCATGGGTTTCTGAATTTTTCCCTTGACACTTTGCCATTTTTTCACCCTTTTTCTCATTTCATCCAGGGACACAGCGGCTCTCCACAGACTTTGCAGCCGCCCCTGGGCTCCAGGCAGCTCGGCCTGGGTTTCTGAATTTCTCCCTTGACACTTTGTTACTTTTTCACCTTTTTTCTCATTTCATCCAGGGACACAGCGGCTCTCCACAGACTTTCCCGCGGCCCCTGGGCTCCAGGACCCTAGGCATGGGTTTCTGCCTAGCTCCCTTGACACTTTGCCATTTTTCCACCTTTTTTCTCATTTCATCCAGGGACACAGCGGCTCTCCACAGACTTTGCAGCCGCCCCTGGGCTCCAGGCAGCTCGGCCTGGGTTTCTGAATTTCTCCCTTGACACTTTGCCATTTTTCCACCCTTTTTCTCATTTCATCCAGGGACACAGCGGCTCTCCACAGACTTTGCAGCCGCCCCTGGGCTCCAGGACCCTAGGCATGGGTTTCTGCCTAGCTCCCTTGACACTTTGCCATTTTTTCACCCTTTTTCTCAATTCATCCAGGGACACAGCGGCTCTCCACACACTTTAGAACCGCCCCTGGGCTCCAGGCAGCTCGGCCTGAGTTTCTGAATTTCTCCCTTGACACTTTGCCATTTTTTCACCCTTTTTCTCATTTCATCCAGGGACACAGCGGCACTCCACAGACTTTACAGCCGCCCCTGGGCTCCAGGCAGCTCGGCATGGGTTTCTGCCTAGCTCCCTTGACACTTTGCCATTTTTCCACCCTTTTTCTCATTTCATCCAGGGACACAGCGGCTCTCCACAGACTTTGCAGCCGCCCCTGGGCTCCAGGACCCTAGGCATGGGTTTCTGCCTAGCTCCCTTGACACTTTGCCATTTTTTCACCCTTTTTCTCAATTCATCCAGGGACACAGCGGCTCTCCACACACTTTAGAACCGCCCCTGGGCTCCAGGCAGCTCGGCCTGAGTTTCTGAATTTCTCCCTTGACACTTTGCCATTTTTTCACCTTTTTTCTCATTTCATCCAGGGACACAGCGGCTCTCCACAGACTTTGCAGCCGCCCCTGGGCTCCAGGCAGCTCGGCCTGGGTTTCTGAATTTCTCCCTTGACACTTTGCCATTTTTTCACCCATTTTCTCATTTCATCCAGGGACACAGCGGCACTCCACAGACTTTACAGCCGCCCCTGGGCTCCAGGCAGCTCGGCATGGGTTTCTGCCTAGCTCCCTTGACACTTTGCCATTTTTCCACCCTTTTTCTCATTTCATCCAGGGACACAGCGGCTCTCCACAGACTTTACAGCCGCCCCTGGGCTCCAGGACCCTAGGCATGGGTTTCTGAATTTCTCCCTTGACACTTTGCCATTTTTTCACCTTTTTTCTCATTTCATCCAGGGACACAGCGGCTCTCCACAGACTTTCCCGCGGCCCCTTGGCTCCAGGACCCTAGGCATGGGTTTCTGAATTTCTCCCTTGACACTTTGCCATTTTTTCACCTTTTTTCTCATTTCATCCAGGGCAACAGCGGCTCTCCACAGACTTTCCCGCGGCCCCTGGGCTCCAGGACCCTAGGCATGGGTTTCTGCCTAGCTCCCTTGACACTTTGCCATTTTTTCACCCTTTTTCTCATTTCATCCAGGGACACAGCGGCTCTCCACAGACTTTGCAGCCGCCCCTGGGCTCCAGGACCCTAGGCATGGGTTTCTGCCTAGCTCCCTTGACACTTTGCCATTTTTCCACCTTTTTTCTCATTTCATCCAGGGACACAGCGGCTCTCCACAGACTTTGCAGCCGCCCCTGGGCTCCAGGACCCTAGGCATGGGTTTCTGCCTAGCTCCCTTGACACTTTGCCATTTTTTCACCCTTTTTCTCATTTCATCCAGGGCAACAGCGGCTTTCCACAGACTTTGCAGCCGCCCCTGGGCTCCAGGACCCTAGGCATGGGTTTCTGCCTAGCTCCCTTGACACTTTGCCATTTTTTCACCCTTTTTCTCAATTCATCCAGGGACACAGCGGCTCTCCACACACTTTAGAACCGCCCCTGGGCTCCAGGCAGCTCGGCCTGAGTTTCTGAATTTCTCCCTTGACACTTTGCCATTTTTTCACCCTTTTTCTCAATTCATCCAGGGACACAGCGGCTCTCCACACACTTTAGAACCGCCCCTGGGCTCCAGGACCCTAGGCATGGGTTTCTGAATTTTTCCCTTGACACTTTGCCATTTTTTCACCCTTTTTCTCATTTCATCCAGGGACACAGCGGCACTCCACAGACTTTACAGCCGCCCCTGGGCTCCAGGCAGCTCGGCCTGGGTTTCTGAATTTCTCCCTTGACACTTTGCCATTTTTTCACCTTTTTTCTCATTTCATCCAGGGACACAGCGGCTCTCCACAGACTTTGCAGCCGCCCCTGGGCTCCAGGCAGCTCGGCCTGGGTTTCTGAATTTCTCCCTTGACACTTTGTTACTCTTTCACCTTTTTTCTCATTTCATCCAGGGACACAGCGGCTCTCCACAGACTTTCCCGCGGCCCCTGGGCTCCAGGACCCTAGGCATGGGTTTCTGCCTAGCTCCCTTGACACTTTGCCATTTTTTCACCTTTTTTCTCATTTCATCCAGGGCAACAGCGGCTCTCACAGACTTTAGAACCGCCCCTGGGCTCCAGGACCCTAGGCATGGGTTTCTGCCTAGCTCCCTTGACACTTTGCCATTTTTTCACCTTTTTTCTCATTTCATCCAGGGACACAGCGGCTCTCCACAGACTTTCCCGCGGCCCCTGGTCTCCAGGACCCTAGGCATGGGTTTCTGCCTAGCTCCCTTGACACTTTGCCATTTTTTCACCTTTTTTCTCATTTCATCCAGGGACACAGCGGCTCTCCACAGACTTTCCCGCGGCCCCTGGGCTCCAGGACCCTAGGCATGGGTTTCTGAATTTCTCCCTTGACACTTTGCCATTTTTTCACCTTTTTTCTCATTTCATCCAGGGACACAGCGGCTCTCCACAGACTTTCCCGCGGCCCCTGGGCTCCAGGACCCTAGGCATGGGTTTCTGAATTTCTCCCTTGACACTTTGCCATTTTTTCACCTTTTTTCTCATTTCATCCAGGGACACAGCGGCTCTCCACAGACTTTGCAGCCGCCCCTGGGCTCCAGGCAGCTCGGCCTGAGTTTCTGAATTTCTCCCTTGACACTTTGCCATTTTTCCACCCTTTTTCTCATTTCATCCAGGGACACAGCGGCTCTCCACAGACTTTGCAGCCGCCCCTGGGCTCCAGGCAGCTCGGCCTGGGTTTCTGAATTTCTCCCTTGACACTTTGCCATTTTTTCACCTTTTTTCTCATTTCATCCAGGGACACAGCGGCTCTCCACAGACTTTGCAGCCGCCCCTGGGCTCCAGGCAGCTCGGCCTGGGTTTCTGAATTTCTCCCTTGACACTTTGCCATTTTTCCACCCTTTTTCTCATTTCATCCAGGGACACAGCGGCTCTCCACAGACTTTGCAGCCGCCCCTGGGCTCCAGGCAGCTCGGCCTGGGTTTCTGAATTTCTCCCTTGACACTTTGTTACTTTTTCACCTTTTTTCTCATTTCATCCAGGGACACAGCGGCTCTCCACAGACTTTCCCGCGGCCCCTGGGCTCCAGGACCCTAGGCATGGGTTTCTGCCTAGCTCCCTTGACACTTTGCCATTTTTTCACCCTTTTTCTCATTTCATCCAGGGACACAGCGGCTCTCACAGACTTTAGAACCGCCCCTGGGCTCCAGGACGCAAGGCATGGGTTTCTGAATTTCTCCCTTGACACTTTGCCATTTTTTCACCTTTTTCCTCATTTCATCCAGGGACACAGCGGCTCTCCACAGACTTTCCCGCGGCCCCTGGGCTCCAGGACCCTAGGCATGGGTTTCTGCCTAGCTCCCTTGACACTTTGCCATTTTTTCACCTTTTTTCTCATTTCATCCAGGGCAACAGCGGCTCTCACAGACTTTAGAACCGCCCCTGGGCTCCAGGACCCTAGGCATGGGTTTCTGCCTAGCTCCCTTGACACTTTGCCATTTTTTCACCTTTTTTCTCATTTCATCCAGGGCAACAGCGGCTCTCACAGGCTTTAGAACCGCCCCTGGGCTCCAGGACCCTAGGCATGGGTTTCTGCCTAGCTC
>NW_026559862.1:152500-195000 GCF_027744805.1 Dunckerocampus dactyliophorus | reverse complement strand
CGGAGGTGGAGAGCGACCCGCAGACGAAGCACGGCCAGGGGCCGCCGGATGCCGCCCATGGCGGGCGCTCCCACTCCTCTGACACCTGCGAAGCAGCAAAGTGCTCCTTTTCGATTCCTTCCGCCACCCGGAGGTGGAGCGCGGACCCAGCCACCGCGCCGGAGCGAGCAGCAGCCTCGCTCCGAGTGTGCGCCCGCAGACGAAGCACGGCCAGAGGCCGCCGGATGCCGCCCATGGCGGGCGCACACACTTTTCTGACACCTACGAAGCACCCAAGTGCTGCTTTTTGGGATTCGCCACCCGGAGGTGGAGCGCGGACAAAGCCACCGCGCCTAGTGTGCACCCGCAGACGAAGCACGGCCAGAGGCCGCCGGATGCCGCCCATGGCGAGCGCACACACTTTGCGGACACCTCGGATTGGCCACCCGGAGGTGGAGAGCGACCCGCAGACGAAGCACGGCCAGGGGCCGCCGGATGCCGCCCATGGCGGGCGCTCTCGCTCCTCGGACAGCTCCATCGGCGCAGCATGGCGCTCGCGGTCGTCATTACCCGCTGGCGAGGCGCGGCCAGGGCCGCCAGGCGTCGCCTATCGCGTGCGCAAACTCCCAGCAAGCACCAACGTGCTCCTTTGGATGTTGTCATCCGGAGGTGATAGCGCGGCCCGGGCCGCCTGACGCGGCCCATCGCGGGCGCTCCTCGTCGGACACCTGCGTCACACAGCCTGGGTGCCAGCTGTGGAGTGACACTTAGAGAAAAAGAAGCACAAGTCACTCATATCAAAGTTCCCGTTCCCTTTTGTTTGTGTCACGCTTGGAAATGCTTGAGAGGTGACACTTTGTCAAAATTGCAGCTGGTGTCTCATCATCATCATCACCGCTGCTCATCAGCCTTCCTTGGATGCCTGCCATGCACGCGGCCCAACGGGGCACTCAGATGGGGTGGGCAGCCCGGACCGCCTTGCGCGGCCCAACACGGGCGCCCAGGGGGACGCGGAAACCCGTTTTAGAAAATAACCTCCAGGGGTTTTCCAAGAGCGGCACAGCCCCAGCTCACGTCCGTGTTTCAGTGCGTCAAAAGCGGATTCAAAAGTGTGCTTTTCTCGGTACTTCCCCTGGAGGTCAGTGTTTCTAAAAACTGGGTTTCCGAAATCGTGCTGGAGGTGTTTTGGTCAACCAGGAAAAATGGCATTTACGGGAGAGGGTAAAGTATACCCCCCCCCCCCCTCTCGGCTGATTTACCCTCTCCCGTAAACGCGTTTTTTCCTGGTCGACCAAAACACTCATTGACTCCCATTCATTTGACACTTTGTCATTTTTTCAGCACTTTTTTCGCGCATTGGGTACTCCGCCCATTGACTCCCATTCATTTGACACTTTGTCGTTTTTCCAGACCTTTTTTCACGCATTGGGTACTCCGCCCATTCACTCCCATTCATTTGACACTTTGTCGTTTTTTCAGCACTTTTTTCGCGCATTGGGTACTCCGCCCCATTCACTCCCATTCATTTCACACTTAGAAAAATCATCCGAGCGGCTCTCCACGCATTTTATAGCCGCTTTGGGGCTCCAGCCGCCTCGGCCTTCATTTCTGACTAGGCTCGTGTGGACTTTGTCGTTTTTTCAGCACTTTTTTCGCGCATTGGGTACTCCGCCCCATTCACTCCCATTCATTTCACACTTTGAAAAATCATCCGAGCGGCTCTCCACGCGTTTTATAGCCGCTTTGGGGCTCCAGCCGCCTCGGACTGCATTTCTGACTAGGCTCGTGTGGACTTTGTCGTTTTTTCAGCACTTTTTTTACACATTGGGTACTCTGCCCCATTCACTCCCATTCATTTGACACTTTGAAAAATCATCCGAGCGGCTCTCCACGCGTTTTATAGCCGCTTTGGGGCTCCAGCCGCCTCGGACTGCATTTCTGACTAGGCTCGTGTGGACTTTGTCGTTTTTTCAGCACTTTTTTTACACATTGGGTACTCTGCCCCATTCACTCCCATTCATTTGACACTTTGAAAAATCATCCGAGCGGCTCTCCACGCGTTTTATAGCCGCTTTCAGACTCCTGCCGCCTCGCCTGCACTTCCGCCTCGGTCCGTTAGGATTTAGGCCTTTTTTCAGCACTTTTTCTCCGTTCCTCCGGGGCGACAGCGGCTCTCCACGCATTTTATAGCCGTTTTCAGACTCCTGCCGCCTCGCCTGCACTTCCGCCTCGGTCCGTTAGGATTTAGGCCTTTTTTCAGCACTTTTTCTCCGTTCCTCCGGGGCGACAGCGGCTCTCCACGCATTTTATAGCCGTTTTCAGACTCCTGCCGCCTCGCCTGCACTTCCGCCTCGGTCCGTTAGGATTTAGGCCTTTTTTCAGCACTTTTTCTCCGTTCCTCCGGGGCGACAGCGGCTCTCCACGCATTTTATAGCCGTTTTCAGACTCCTGCCGCCTCGCCTGCACTTCCGCCTCGGTCCGTTAGGATTTAGGCCTTTTTTCAGCACTTTTTCTCCGTTCCTCCGGGGCGACAGCGGCTCTCCACGCATTTTATAGCCGTTTTCAGACTCCTGCCGCCTCGCCTGCACTTCCGCCTCGGTCCGTTAGGATTTAGGCCTTTTTTCAGCACTTTTTCTCCGTTTCTCCGGGGCGACAGCGGCTCTCCACGCATTTTATAGCCGTTTTCAGACTCCTGCCGCCTCGCCTGCACTTCCGCCTAGGTCCGTTAGGATTTAGGCCTTTTTTCAGCACTTTTTCTCCGTTTCTCCGGGGCGACAGCGGCTCTCCACGCTTTTTATAGCGGTTTTCAGACTCCTGCCGCCTCGCCTGCACTTCCGCCTCGGTCCGTTAGGATTTAGGCCTTTTTTCAGCACTTTTTCTCCGTTCCTCCGGGGCGACAGCGGCTCTCCACGCATTTTATAGCCGTTTTCAGACTCCTGCCGCCTCGCCTGCACTTCCGCCTCGGTCCGTTAGGATTTAGGCCTTTTTTCAGCACTTTTTCTCCGTTCCTCCGGGGCGACAGCGGCTCTCCACGCATTTTATAGCCGTTTTCAGACTCCTGCCGCCTCGCCTGCACTTCCGCCTCGGTCCGTTAGGATTTAGGCCTTTTTTCAGCACTTTTTCTCCGTTCCTCCGGGGCGACAGCGGCTCTCCACGCATTTTATAGCCGTTTTCAGACTCCTGCCGCCTCGCCTGCACTTCCGCCTCGGTCCGTTAGGATTTAGGCCTTTTTTCAGCACTTTTTCTCCGTTCCTCCGGGGCGACAGCGGCTCTCCACGCATTTTATAGCCGTTTTCAGACTCCTGCCGCCTCGCCTGCACTTCCGCCTCGGTCCGTTAGGATTTAGGCCTTTTTTCAGCACTTTTTCTCCGTTTCTCCGGGGCGACAGCGGCTCTCCACGCATTTTATAGCCGTTTTCAGACTCCTGCCGCCTCGCCTGCACTTCCGCCTAGGTCCGTTAGGATTTAGGCCTTTTTTCAGCACTTTTTCTCCGTTTCTCCGGGGCGACAGCGGCTCTCCACGCTTTTTATAGCGGTTTTCAGACTCCTGCCGCCTCGCCTGCACTTCCGCCTAGGTCCGTTAGGATTTAGGCCTTTTTTCAGCACTTTTTCTCCGTTCCTCCGGGGCGACAGCGGCTCTCCACGCTTTTTATAGCCGCTTTGGGGCTTTAGCCGCCTCGGCCTGCATTTCTGACTAGGCTCGTGTGGACTTTTTCAGCACTTTTTTTGTGCATTGGGTACTCTCGCCCATTGACTCCCATTCATTTGACACTTTGTCATATTTTCAGCACTTTTTTGGCGCATTGGGTACTCTCGCCCATTGACTCCCATTCATTTGACACTTTGTCATATTTTCAGCACTTTTTTGGCGCATTGGGTACTCTCGCCCATTGACTTCAATGCATTTACTGCAACTCCTGCCTGTGTCCGCCAGAGGGCGTCTGGCTTAACAGCGGCTCTCCACGCTATTTCTATCCGCTTTGAGGCTCCAGGCAGCTCGGCCTGGGTTTCTGAATTTCTCCCTTGACACTTTGTTACTTTTTCACCTTTTTTCTCATTTCATCCAGGGACACAGCGGCTCTCCACAGACTTTCCCGCGGCCCCTGGGCTCCAGGACCCTAGGCATGGGTTTCTGCCTAGCTCCCTTGACACTTTGCCATTTTTTCACCTTTTTTCTCATTTCATCCAGGGACACAGCGGCTCTCCACAGACTTTCCCGCGGCCCCTGGGCTCCAGGACCCTAGGCATGGGTTTCTGCCTAGCTCCCTTGACACTTTGCCATTTTTTCACCCTTTTTCTCATTTCATCCAGGGGCACAGCGGCTCTCCACAGACTTTCCCGCGGCCCCTGGGCTCCAGGACCCTAGGCATGGGTTTCTGCCTAGCTCCCTTGACACTTTGCCATTTTTTCACCTTTTTTCTCATTTCATCCAGGGACACAGCGGCTCTCCACAGACTTTCCCGCGGCCCCTGGGCTCCAGGACCCTAGGCATGGGTTTCTGCCTAGCTCCCTTGACACTTTGCCATTTTTTCACCCTTTTTCTCATTTCATCCAGGGGCACAGCGGCTCTCCACAGACTTTCCCGCGGCCCCTGGGCTCCAGGACCCTAGGCATGGGTTTCTGCCTAGCTCCCTTGACACTTTGCCATTTTTTCACCTTTTTTCTCATTTCATCCAGGGACACAGCGGCTCTCCACAGACTTTCCCGCGGCCCCTGGGCTCCAGGACCCTAGGCATGGGTTTCTGCCTAGCTCCCTTGACACTTTGCCATTTTTTCACCCTTTTTCTCATTTCATCCAGGGCAACAGCGGCTTTCCACAGACTTTGCAGCCGCCCCTGGGCTCCAGGACCCTAGGCATGGGTTTCTGCCTAGCTCCCTTGACACTTTGCCATTTTTCCACCTTTTTTCTCATTTCATCCAGGGACACAGCGGCTCTCCACAGACTTTGCAGCCGCCCCTGGGCTCCAGGCAGCTCGGCCTGAGTTTCTGAATTTCTCCCTTGACACTTTGCCATTTTTCCACCCTTTTTCTCATTTCATCCAGGGACACAGCGGCTCTCCACAGACTTTGCAGCCGCCCCTGGGCTCCAGGACCCTAGGCATGGGTTTCTGCCTAGCTCCCTTGACACTTTGCCATTTTTTCACCCTTTTTCTCAATTCATCCAGGGACACAGCGGCTCTCCACAGACTTTACAGCCGCCCCTGGGCTCCAGGACCCTAGGCATGGGTTTCTGAATTTTTCCCTTGACACTTTGCCATTTTTTCACCCTTTTTCTCATTTCATCCAGGGACACAGCGGCTCTCCACAGACTTTACAGCCGCCCCTGGGCTCCAGGCAGCTCGGCCTGAGTTTCTGAATTTCTCCCTTGACACTTTGCCATTTTTTCACCCTTTTTCTCAATTCATCCAGGGACACAGCGGCTCTCACAGACTTTAGAACCGCCCCTGGGCTCCAGGACCCTAGGCATGGGTTTCTGCCTAGCTCCCTTGACACTTTGCCATTTTTTCACCTTTTTTCTCATTTCATCCAGGGACACAGCGGCACTCCACAGACTTTACAGCCGCCCCTGGGCTCCAGGCAGCTCGGCCTGGGTTTCTGAATTTCTCCCTTGACACTTTGCCATTTTTTCACCTTTTTTCTCATTTCATCCAGGGACACAGCGGCTCTCCACAGACTTTGCAGCCGCCCCTGGGCTCCAGGACCCTAGGCATGGGTTTCTGAATTTTTCCCTTGACACTTTGCCATTTTTTCACCCTTTTTCTCATTTCATCCAGGGACACAGCGGCTCTCCACACACTTTAGAACCGCCCCTGGGCTCCAGGACCCTAGGCATGGGTTTCTGCCTAGCTCCCTTGACACTTTGCCATTTTTTCACCTTTTTTCTCATTTCATCCAGGGACACAGCGGCTCTCCACAGACTTTGCAGCCGCCCCTGGGCTCCAGCCAGCTCGGCCTGAGTTTCTGAATTTCTCCCTTGACACTTTGCCATTTTTTCACCTTTTTTCTCATTTCATCCAGGGACACAGCGGCTCTCACAGGCTTTAGAAACGCCCCTGGGCTCCAGGACCCTAGGCATGGGTTTCTGCCTAGCTCCCTTGACACTTTGCCATTTTTTCACCCTTTTTCTCATTTCATCCAGGGACACAGCGGCTCTCACAGACTTTAGAACCGCCCCTGGGCTCCAGGACCCTAGGCATGGGTTTCTGCCTAGCTCCCTTGACACTTTGCCATTTTTTCACCTTTTTTCTCATTTCATCCAGGGCAACAGCGGCTCTCCACAGACTTTCCCGCGGCCCCTGGGCTCCAGGACCCTAGGCATGGGTTTCTGCCTAGCTCCCTTGACACTTTGCCATTTTTTCACCCTTTTTCTCATTTCATCCAGGGACACAGCGGCTCTCACAGACTTTAGAACCGCCCCTGGGCTCCAGGACGCAAGGCATGGCTTACTCTCGCCCATTGACTTCAATGCATTTACTGCAACTCCTGCCTGTGTCCGCCAGAGGGCGTCTGGCTTAACAGCGGCTCTCCACGCTATTTCTATCCGCTTTGAGGCTCCAGGCAGCTCGGCCTGAGTTTCTGAATTTCTCCCTTGACACTTTGCCATTTTTTCACCTTTTTTCTCATTTCATCCAGGGACACAGCGGCTCTCCACAGACTTTGCAGCCGCCCCTGGGCTCCAGGCAGCTCGGCCTGGGTTTCTGAATTTCTCCCTTGACACTTTGCCATTTTTTCACCCATTTTCTCATTTCATCCAGGGACACAGCGGCACTCCACAGACTTTACAGCCGCCCCTGGGCTCCAGGCAGCTCGGCATGGGTTTCTGCCTAGCTCCCTTGACACTTTGCCATTTTTTCACCCTTTTTCTCAATTCATCCAGGGACACAGCGGCTCTCACAGACTTTAGAACCGCCCCTGGGCTCCAGGACCCTAGGCATGGGTTTCTGCCTAGCTCCCTTGACACTTTGCCATTTTTTCACCTTTTTTCTCATTTCATCCAGGGACACAGCGGCACTCCACAGACTTTACAGCCGCCCCTGGGCTCCAGGCAGCTCGGCCTGGGTTTCTGAATTTCTCCCTTGACACTTTGCCATTTTTTCACCTTTTTTCTCATTTCATCCAGGGACACAGCGGCTCTCCACAGACTTTGCAGCCGCCCCTGGGCTCCAGGACCCTAGGCATGGGTTTCTGAATTTTTCCCTTGACACTTTGCCATTTTTTCACCCTTTTTCTCATTTCATCCAGGGACACAGCGGCTCTCCACAGACTTTGCAGCCGCCCCTGGGCTCCAGGCAGCTCGGCCTGGGTTTCTGAATTTCTCCCTTGACACTTTGTTACTTTTTCACCTTTTTTCTCATTTCATCCAGGGACACAGCGGCTCTCCACAGACTTTCCCGCGGCCCCTGGGCTCCAGGACCCTAGGCATGGGTTTCTGCCTAGCTCCCTTGACACTTTGCCATTTTTCCACCTTTTTTCTCATTTCATCCAGGGACACAGCGGCTCTCCACAGACTTTGCAGCCGCCCCTGGGCTCCAGGCAGCTCGGCCTGGGTTTCTGAATTTCTCCCTTGACACTTTGCCATTTTTCCACCCTTTTTCTCATTTCATCCAGGGACACAGCGGCTCTCCACAGACTTTGCAGCCGCCCCTGGGCTCCAGGACCCTAGGCATGGGTTTCTGCCTAGCTCCCTTGACACTTTGCCATTTTTTCACCCTTTTTCTCAATTCATCCAGGGACACAGCGGCTCTCCACACACTTTAGAACCGCCCCTGGGCTCCAGGCAGCTCGGCCTGAGTTTCTGAATTTCTCCCTTGACACTTTGCCATTTTTTCACCCTTTTTCTCATTTCATCCAGGGACACAGCGGCACTCCACAGACTTTACAGCCGCCCCTGGGCTCCAGGCAGCTCGGCATGGGTTTCTGCCTAGCTCCCTTGACACTTTGCCATTTTTCCACCCTTTTTCTCATTTCATCCAGGGACACAGCGGCTCTCCACAGACTTTGCAGCCGCCCCTGGGCTCCAGGACCCTAGGCATGGGTTTCTGCCTAGCTCCCTTGACACTTTGCCATTTTTTCACCCTTTTTCTCAATTCATCCAGGGACACAGCGGCTCTCCACACACTTTAGAACCGCCCCTGGGCTCCAGGCAGCTCGGCCTGAGTTTCTGAATTTCTCCCTTGACACTTTGCCATTTTTTCACCTTTTTTCTCATTTCATCCAGGGCAACAGCGGCTCTCCACAGACTTTCCCGCGGCCCCTGGGCTCCAGGACCCTAGGCATGGGTTTCTGCCTAGCTCCCTTGACACTTTGCCATTTTTTCACCCTTTTTCTCATTTCATCCAGGGACACAGCGGCTCTCACAGACTTTAGAACCGCCCCTGGGCTCCAGGACGCAAGGCATGGCTTACTCTCGCCCATTGACTTCAATGCATTTACTGCAACTCCTGCCTGTGTCCGCCAGAGGGCGTCTGGCTTAACAGCGGCTCTCCACGCTATTTCTATCCGCTTTGAGGCTCCAGGCAGCTCGGCCTGAGTTTCTGAATTTCTCCCTTGACACTTTGCCATTTTTTCACCTTTTTTCTCATTTCATCCAGGGACACAGCGGCTCTCCACAGACTTTGCAGCCGCCCCTGGGCTCCAGGCAGCTCGGCCTGGGTTTCTGAATTTCTCCCTTGACACTTTGCCATTTTTTCACCCATTTTCTCATTTCATCCAGGGACACAGCGGCACTCCACAGACTTTACAGCCGCCCCTGGGCTCCAGGCAGCTCGGCATGGGTTTCTGCCTAGCTCCCTTGACACTTTGCCATTTTTTCACCCTTTTTCTCAATTCATCCAGGGACACAGCGGCTCTCACAGACTTTAGAACCGCCCCTGGGCTCCAGGACCCTAGGCATGGGTTTCTGCCTAGCTCCCTTGACACTTTGCCATTTTTTCACCTTTTTTCTCATTTCATCCAGGGACACAGCGGCACTCCACAGACTTTACAGCCGCCCCTGGGCTCCAGGCAGCTCGGCCTGGGTTTCTGAATTTCTCCCTTGACACTTTGCCATTTTTTCACCTTTTTTCTCATTTCATCCAGGGACACAGCGGCTCTCCACAGACTTTGCAGCCGCCCCTGGGCTCCAGGACCCTAGGCATGGGTTTCTGAATTTTTCCCTTGACACTTTGCCATTTTTTCACCCTTTTTCTCATTTCATCCAGGGACACAGCGGCTCTCCACAGACTTTGCAGCCGCCCCTGGGCTCCAGGCAGCTCGGCCTGGGTTTCTGAATTTCTCCCTTGACACTTTGTTACTTTTTCACCTTTTTTCTCATTTCATCCAGGGACACAGCGGCTCTCCACAGACTTTCCCGCGGCCCCTGGGCTCCAGGACCCTAGGCATGGGTTTCTGCCTAGCTCCCTTGACACTTTGCCATTTTTCCACCTTTTTTCTCATTTCATCCAGGGACACAGCGGCTCTCCACAGACTTTGCAGCCGCCCCTGGGCTCCAGGCAGCTCGGCCTGGGTTTCTGAATTTCTCCCTTGACACTTTGCCATTTTTCCACCCTTTTTCTCATTTCATCCAGGGACACAGCGGCTCTCCACAGACTTTGCAGCCGCCCCTGGGCTCCAGGACCCTAGGCATGGGTTTCTGCCTAGCTCCCTTGACACTTTGCCATTTTTTCACCCTTTTTCTCAATTCATCCAGGGACACAGCGGCTCTCCACACACTTTAGAACCGCCCCTGGGCTCCAGGCAGCTCGGCCTGAGTTTCTGAATTTCTCCCTTGACACTTTGCCATTTTTTCACCCTTTTTCTCATTTCATCCAGGGACACAGCGGCACTCCACAGACTTTACAGCCGCCCCTGGGCTCCAGGCAGCTCGGCATGGGTTTCTGCCTAGCTCCCTTGACACTTTGCCATTTTTCCACCCTTTTTCTCATTTCATCCAGGGACACAGCGGCTCTCCACAGACTTTGCAGCCGCCCCTGGGCTCCAGGACCCTAGGCATGGGTTTCTGCCTAGCTCCCTTGACACTTTGCCATTTTTTCACCCTTTTTCTCAATTCATCCAGGGACACAGCGGCTCTCCACACACTTTAGAACCGCCCCTGGGCTCCAGGCAGCTCGGCCTGAGTTTCTGAATTTCTCCCTTGACACTTTGCCATTTTTTCACCTTTTTTCTCATTTCATCCAGGGCAACAGCGGCTCTCCACAGACTTTCCCGCGGCCCCTGGGCTCCAGGACCCTAGGCATGGGTTTCTGCCTAGCTCCCTTGACACTTTGCCATTTTTTCACCCTTTTTCTCATTTCATCCAGGGACACAGCGGCTCTCACAGACTTTAGAACCGCCCCTGGGCTCCAGGACGCAAGGCATGGCTTACTCTCGCCCATTGACTTCAATGCATTTACTGCAACTCCTGCCTGTGTCCGCCAGAGGGCGTCTGGCTTAACAGCGGCTCTCCACGCTATTTCTATCCGCTTTGAGGCTCCAGGCAGCTCGGCCTGAGTTTCTGAATTTCTCCCTTGACACTTTGCCATTTTTTCACCTTTTTTCTCATTTCATCCAGGGACACAGCGGCTCTCCACAGACTTTGCAGCCGCCCCTGGGCTCCAGGCAGCTCGGCCTGGGTTTCTGAATTTCTCCCTTGACACTTTGCCATTTTTTCACCCATTTTCTCATTTCATCCAGGGACACAGCGGCACTCCACAGACTTTACAGCCGCCCCTGGGCTCCAGGCAGCTCGGCATGGGTTTCTGCCTAGCTCCCTTGACACTTTGCCATTTTTTCACCCTTTTTCTCAATTCATCCAGGGACACAGCGGCTCTCACAGACTTTAGAACCGCCCCTGGGCTCCAGGACCCTAGGCATGGGTTTCTGCCTAGCTCCCTTGACACTTTGCCATTTTTTCACCTTTTTTCTCATTTCATCCAGGGACACAGCGGCACTCCACAGACTTTACAGCCGCCCCTGGGCTCCAGGCAGCTCGGCCTGGGTTTCTGAATTTCTCCCTTGACACTTTGCCATTTTTTCACCTTTTTTCTCATTTCATCCAGGGACACAGCGGCTCTCCACAGACTTTGCAGCCGCCCCTGGGCTCCAGGACCCTAGGCATGGGTTTCTGAATTTTTCCCTTGACACTTTGCCATTTTTTCACCCTTTTTCTCATTTCATCCAGGGACACAGCGGCTCTCCACAGACTTTGCAGCCGCCCCTGGGCTCCAGGCAGCTCGGCCTGGGTTTCTGAATTTCTCCCTTGACACTTTGTTACTTTTTCACCTTTTTTCTCATTTCATCCAGGGACACAGCGGCTCTCCACAGACTTTCCCGCGGCCCCTGGGCTCCAGGACCCTAGGCATGGGTTTCTGCCTAGCTCCCTTGACACTTTGCCATTTTTCCACCTTTTTTCTCATTTCATCCAGGGACACAGCGGCTCTCCACAGACTTTGCAGCCGCCCCTGGGCTCCAGGCAGCTCGGCCTGGGTTTCTGAATTTCTCCCTTGACACTTTGCCATTTTTCCACCCTTTTTCTCATTTCATCCAGGGACACAGCGGCTCTCCACAGACTTTGCAGCCGCCCCTGGGCTCCAGGACCCTAGGCATGGGTTTCTGCCTAGCTCCCTTGACACTTTGCCATTTTTTCACCCTTTTTCTCAATTCATCCAGGGACACAGCGGCTCTCCACACACTTTAGAACCGCCCCTGGGCTCCAGGCAGCTCGGCCTGAGTTTCTGAATTTCTCCCTTGACACTTTGCCATTTTTTCACCCTTTTTCTCATTTCATCCAGGGACACAGCGGCACTCCACAGACTTTACAGCCGCCCCTGGGCTCCAGGCAGCTCGGCATGGGTTTCTGCCTAGCTCCCTTGACACTTTGCCATTTTTCCACCCTTTTTCTCATTTCATCCAGGGACACAGCGGCTCTCCACAGACTTTGCAGCCGCCCCTGGGCTCCAGGACCCTAGGCATGGGTTTCTGCCTAGCTCCCTTGACACTTTGCCATTTTTTCACCCTTTTTCTCAATTCATCCAGGGACACAGCGGCTCTCCACACACTTTAGAACCGCCCCTGGGCTCCAGGCAGCTCGGCCTGAGTTTCTGAATTTCTCCCTTGACACTTTGCCATTTTTTCACCTTTTTTCTCATTTCATCCAGGGCAACAGCGGCTCTCCACAGACTTTCCCGCGGCCCCTGGGCTCCAGGACCCTAGGCATGGGTTTCTGCCTAGCTCCCTTGACACTTTGCCATTTTTTCACCCTTTTTCTCATTTCATCCAGGGACACAGCGGCTCTCACAGACTTTAGAACCGCCCCTGGGCTCCAGGACGCAAGGCATGGCTTACTCTCGCCCATTGACTTCAATGCATTTACTGCAACTCCTGCCTGTGTCCGCCAGAGGGCGTCTGGCTTAACAGCGGCTCTCCACGCTATTTCTATCCGCTTTGAGGCTCCAGGCAGCTCGGCCTGAGTTTCTGAATTTCTCCCTTGACACTTTGCCATTTTTTCACCTTTTTTCTCATTTCATCCAGGGACACAGCGGCTCTCCACAGACTTTGCAGCCGCCCCTGGGCTCCAGGCAGCTCGGCCTGGGTTTCTGAATTTCTCCCTTGACACTTTGCCATTTTTTCACCCATTTTCTCATTTCATCCAGGGACACAGCGGCACTCCACAGACTTTACAGCCGCCCCTGGGCTCCAGGCAGCTCGGCATGGGTTTCTGCCTAGCTCCCTTGACACTTTGCCATTTTTTCACCCTTTTTCTCAATTCATCCAGGGACACAGCGGCTCTCACAGACTTTAGAACCGCCCCTGGGCTCCAGGACCCTAGGCATGGGTTTCTGCCTAGCTCCCTTGACACTTTGCCATTTTTTCACCTTTTTTCTCATTTCATCCAGGGACACAGCGGCACTCCACAGACTTTACAGCCGCCCCTGGGCTCCAGGCAGCTCGGCCTGGGTTTCTGAATTTCTCCCTTGACACTTTGCCATTTTTTCACCTTTTTTCTCATTTCATCCAGGGACACAGCGGCTCTCCACAGACTTTGCAGCCGCCCCTGGGCTCCAGGACCCTAGGCATGGGTTTCTGAATTTTTCCCTTGACACTTTGCCATTTTTTCACCCTTTTTCTCATTTCATCCAGGGACACAGCGGCTCTCCACAGACTTTGCAGCCGCCCCTGGGCTCCAGGCAGCTCGGCCTGGGTTTCTGAATTTCTCCCTTGACACTTTGTTACTTTTTCACCTTTTTTCTCATTTCATCCAGGGACACAGCGGCTCTCCACAGACTTTCCCGCGGCCCCTGGGCTCCAGGACCCTAGGCATGGGTTTCTGCCTAGCTCCCTTGACACTTTGCCATTTTTCCACCTTTTTTCTCATTTCATCCAGGGACACAGCGGCTCTCCACAGACTTTGCAGCCGCCCCTGGGCTCCAGGCAGCTCGGCCTGGGTTTCTGAATTTCTCCCTTGACACTTTGCCATTTTTCCACCCTTTTTCTCATTTCATCCAGGGACACAGCGGCTCTCCACAGACTTTGCAGCCGCCCCTGGGCTCCAGGACCCTAGGCATGGGTTTCTGCCTAGCTCCCTTGACACTTTGCCATTTTTTCACCCTTTTTCTCAATTCATCCAGGGACACAGCGGCTCTCCACACACTTTAGAACCGCCCCTGGGCTCCAGGCAGCTCGGCCTGAGTTTCTGAATTTCTCCCTTGACACTTTGCCATTTTTTCACCCTTTTTCTCATTTCATCCAGGGACACAGCGGCACTCCACAGACTTTACAGCCGCCCCTGGGCTCCAGGCAGCTCGGCATGGGTTTCTGCCTAGCTCCCTTGACACTTTGCCATTTTTCCACCCTTTTTCTCATTTCATCCAGGGACACAGCGGCTCTCCACAGACTTTGCAGCCGCCCCTGGGCTCCAGGACCCTAGGCATGGGTTTCTGCCTAGCTCCCTTGACACTTTGCCATTTTTTCACCCTTTTTCTCAATTCATCCAGGGACACAGCGGCTCTCCACACACTTTAGAACCGCCCCTGGGCTCCAGGCAGCTCGGCCTGAGTTTCTGAATTTCTCCCTTGACACTTTGCCATTTTTTCACCTTTTTTCTCATTTCATCCAGGGACACAGCGGCTCTCCACAGACTTTGCAGCCGCCCCTGGGCTCCAGGCAGCTCGGCCTGGGTTTCTGAATTTCTCCCTTGACACTTTGCCATTTTTTCACCCATTTTCTCATTTCATCCAGGGACACAGCGGCACTCCACAGACTTTACAGCCGCCCCTGGGCTCCAGGCAGCTCGGCATGGGTTTCTGCCTAGCTCCCTTGACACTTTGCCATTTTTCCACCCTTTTTCTCATTTCATCCAGGGACACAGCGGCTCTCACAGACTTTAGAACCGCCCCTGGGCTCCAGGCAGCTCGGCCTGAGTTTCTGAATTTCTCCCTTGACACTTTGCCATTTTTTCACCCTTTTTCTCATTTCATCCAGGGACACAGCGGCTCTCCACAGACTTTACAGCCGCCCCTGGGCTCCAGGACCCTAGGCATGGGTTTCTGAATTTCTCCCTTGACACTTTGCCATTTTTTCACCTTTTTTCTCATTTCATCCAGGGACACAGCGGCTCTCCACAGACTTTCCCGCGGCCCCTTGGCTCCAGGACCCTAGGCATGGGTTTCTGAATTTCTCCCTTGACACTTTGCCATTTTTTCACCTTTTTTCTCATTTCATCCAGGGCAACAGCGGCTCTCCACAGACTTTCCCGCGGCCCCTGGGCTCCAGGACCCTAGGCATGGGTTTCTGCCTAGCTCCCTTGACACTTTGCCATTTTTTCACCCTTTTTCTCATTTCATCCAGGGACACAGCGGCTCTCCACAGACTTTGCAGCCGCCCCTGGGCTCCAGGACCCTAGGCATGGGTTTCTGCCTAGCTCCCTTGACACTTTGCCATTTTTCCACCTTTTTTCTCATTTCATCCAGGGACACAGCGGCTCTCCACAGACTTTGCAGCCGCCCCTGGGCTCCAGGACCCTAGGCATGGGTTTCTGCCTAGCTCCCTTGACACTTTGCCATTTTTTCACCCTTTTTCTCATTTCATCCAGGGCAACAGCGGCTTTCCACAGACTTTGCAGCCGCCCCTGGGCTCCAGGACCCTAGGCATGGGTTTCTGCCTAGCTCCCTTGACACTTTGCCATTTTTTCACCCTTTTTCTCAATTCATCCAGGGACACAGCGGCTCTCCACACACTTTAGAACCGCCCCTGGGCTCCAGGCAGCTCGGCCTGAGTTTCTGAATTTCTCCCTTGACACTTTGCCATTTTTTCACCCTTTTTCTCAATTCATCCAGGGACACAGCGGCTCTCCACACACTTTAGAACCGCCCCTGGGCTCCAGGACCCTAGGCATGGGTTTCTGAATTTTTCCCTTGACACTTTGCCATTTTTTCACCCTTTTTCTCATTTCATCCAGGGACACAGCGGCTCTCCACAGACTTTACAGCCGCCCCTGGGCTCCAGGCAGCTCGGCCTGAGTTTCTGAATTTCTCCCTTGACACTTTGCCATTTTTTCACCCTTTTTCTCAATTCATCCAGGGACACAGCGGCTCTCACAGACTTTAGAACCGCCCCTGGGCTCCAGGACCCTAGGCATGGGTTTCTGCCTAGCTCCCTTGACACTTTGCCATTTTTTCACCTTTTTTCTCATTTCATCCAGGGACACAGCGGCACTCCACAGACTTTACAGCCGCCCCTGGGCTCCAGGCAGCTCGGCCTGGGTTTCTGAATTTCTCCCTTGACACTTTGCCATTTTTTCACCTTTTTTCTCATTTCATCCAGGGACACAGCGGCTCTCCACAGACTTTGCAGCCGCCCCTGGGCTCCAGGCAGCTCGGCCTGGGTTTCTGAATTTCTCCCTTGACACTTTGCCATTTTTCCACCCTTTTTCTCATTTCATCCAGGGACACAGCGGCACTCCACAGACTTTGCAGCCGCCCCTGGGCTCCAGGCAGCTCGGCCTGAGTTTCTGAATTTCTCCCTTGACACTTTGCCATTTTTTCACCCTTTTTCTCATTTCATCCAGGGACACAGCGGCACTCCACAGACTTTCCCGCGGCCCCTGGGCTCCAGGACCCTAGGCATGGGTTTCTGCCTAGCTCCCTTGACACTTTGCCATTTTTTCACCTTTTTTCTCATTTCATCCAGGGCAACAGCGGCTCTCCACAGACTTTCCCGCGGCCCCTGGGCTCCAGGACCCTAGGCATGGGTTTCTGCCTAGCTCCCTTGACACTTTGCCATTTTTTCACCCTTTTTCTCATTTCATCCAGGGACACAGCGGCTCTCACAGACTTTAGAACCGCCCCTGGGCTCCAGGCAGCTCGGCCTGAGTTTCTGAATTTCTCCCTTGACACTTTGCCATTTTTTCACCCTTTTTCTCATTTCATCCAGGGACACAGCGGCTCTCACAGACTTTAGAACCGCCCCTGGGCTCCAGGACGCAAGGCATGGGTTTCTGAATTTCTCCCTTGACACTTTGCCATTTTTTCACCTTTTTCCTCATTTCATCCAGGGACACAGCGGCTCTCCACAGACTTTCCCGCGGCCCCTGGGCTCCAGGACCCTAGGCATGGGTTTCTGCCTAGCTCCCTTGACACTTTGCCATTTTTTCACCTTTTTTCTCATTTCATCCAGGGCAACAGCGGCTCTCACAGACTTTAGAACCGCCCCTGGGCTCCAGGACCCTAGGCATGGGTTTCTGCCTAGCTCCCTTGACACTTTGCCATTTTTTCACCTTTTTTCTCATTTCATCCAGGGCAACAGCGGCTCTCACAGGCTTTAGAACCGCCCCTGGGCTCCAGGACCCTAGGCATGGGTTTCTGCCTAGCTCCCTTGACACTTTGCCATTTTTCCACCCTTTTTCTCATTTCATCCAGGGACACAGCGGCTCTCCACAGACTTTACAGCCGCCCCTGGGCTCCAGGACCCTAGGCACGGGTTTCTGAATTTTTCCCTTGACACTTTGCCATTTTTTCACCCTTTTTCTCATTTCATCCAGGGACACAGCGGCTCTCCACAGACTTTCCCGCGGCCCCTGGGCTCCAGGACCGTAGGCATGGGTTTCTGCCTAGCTCCCTTGACACTTTGCCATTTTTTCACCTTTTTTCTCATTTCATCCAGGGACACAGCGGCTCTCCACAGACTTTGCATCCGCCCCTGGGCTCCAGGCAGCTCGGCCTGAGTTTCTGAATTTCTCCCTTGACACTTTGTTACTTTTTCACCTTTTTTCTCATTTCATCCAGGGACACAGCGGCTCTCCACAGACTTTCCCGCGGCCCCTGGGCTCCAGGACCCTAGGCATGGGTTTCTGCCTAGCTCCCTTGACACTTTGCCATTTTTTCACCTTTTTTCTCATTTCATCCAGGGCAACAGCGGCTCTCACAGACTTTAGAGCGGCCCCTGGGCTCCAGGACCCTAGGCATGGGTTTCTGCCTAGCTCCCTTGACACTTTGCCATTTTTTCACCTTTTTTCTCATTTCATCCAGGGACACAGCGGCTCTCCACAGACTTTACAGCCGCCCCTGGGCTCCAGGACCCTAGGCATGGGTTTCTGAATTTCTCCCTTGACACTTTGCCATTTTTTCACCTTTTTTCTCATTTCATCCAGGGCAACAGCGGCTCTCACATGCTTTAGAACCGCCCCTGGGCTCCAGGCAGCTCGGCCTGAGTTTCTGAATTTCTCCCTTGACACTTTGCCATTTTTCCACCCTTTTTCTCATTTCATCCAGGGCAACAGCGGCTCTCCACACACTTTAGAACCGCCCCTGGGCTCCAGGACGCAAGGCATGGGTTACTCTCGCCCATTGACTTCAATGCATTTACTGCAACTCCTGCCTGTGTCCGCCAGAGGGCGTCTGGCTTAACAGCGGCTCTCCACGCTATTTCTATCCGCTTTGAGGCTCCAGGCAGCTCGGCCTGGGTTTCTGAATTTCTCCCTTGACACTTTGTTACTTTTTCACCTTTTTTCTCATTTCATCCAGGGACACAGCGGCTCTCCACAGACTTTCCCGCGGCCCCTGGGCTCCAGGACCCTAGGCATGGGTTTCTGCCTAGCTCCCTTGACACTTTGCCATTTTTTCACCTTTTTTCTCATTTCATCCAGGGACACAGCGGCTCTCCACAGACTTTCCCGCGGCCCCTGGGCTCCAGGACCCTAGGCATGGGTTTCTGCCTAGCTCCCTTGACACTTTGCCATTTTTTCACCCTTTTTCTCATTTCATCCAGGGGCACAGCGGCTCTCCACAGACTTTCCCGCGGCCCCTGGGCTCCAGGCAGCTCGGCATGGGTTTCTGCCTAGCTCCCTTGACACTTTGCCATTTTTTCACCCTTTTTCTCATTTCATCCAGGGGCACAGCGGCTCTCCACAGACTTTCCCGCGGCCCCTGGGCTCCAGGACCCTAGGCATGGGTTTCTGCCTAGCTCCCTTGACACTTTGCCATTTTTTCACCTTTTTTCTCATTTCATCCAGGGACACAGCGGCTCTCCACAGACTTTCCCGCGGCCCCTGGGCTCCAGGACCCTAGGCATGGGTTTCTGCCTAGCTCCCTTGACACTTTGCCATTTTTTCACCCTTTTTCTCATTTCATCCAGGGGCACAGCGGCTCTCCACAGACTTTCCCGCGGCCCCTGGGCTCCAGGACCCTAGGCATGGGTTTCTGCCTAGCTCCCTTGACACTTTGCCATTTTTTCACCTTTTTTCTCATTTCATCCAGGGACACAGCGGCTCTCCACAGACTTTCCCGCGGCCCCTGGGCTCCAGGACCCTAGGCATGGGTTTCTGCCTAGCTCCCTTGACACTTTGCCATTTTTTCACCCTTTTTCTCATTTCATCCAGGGCAACAGCGGCTTTCCACAGACTTTGCAGCCGCCCCTGGGCTCCAGGACCCTAGGCATGGGTTTCTGCCTAGCTCCCTTGACACTTTGCCATTTTTCCACCTTTTTTCTCATTTCATCCAGGGACACAGCGGCTCTCCACAGACTTTGCAGCCGCCCCTGGGCTCCAGGCAGCTCGGCCTGAGTTTCTGAATTTCTCCCTTGACACTTTGCCATTTTTCCACCCTTTTTCTCATTTCATCCAGGGACACAGCGGCTCTCCACAGACTTTGCAGCCGCCCCTGGGCTCCAGGACCCTAGGCATGGGTTTCTGCCTAGCTCCCTTGACACTTTGCCATTTTTTCACCCTTTTTCTCAATTCATCCAGGGACACAGCGGCTCTCCACAGACTTTACAGCCGCCCCTGGGCTCCAGGACCCTAGGCATGGGTTTCTGAATTTTTCCCTTGACACTTTGCCATTTTTTCACCCTTTTTCTCATTTCATCCAGGGACACAGCGGCTCTCCACAGACTTTACAGCCGCCCCTGGGCTCCAGGCAGCTCGGCCTGAGTTTCTGAATTTCTCCCTTGACACTTTGCCATTTTTTCACCCTTTTTCTCAATTCATCCAGGGACACAGCGGCTCTCACAGACTTTAGAACCGCCCCTGGGCTCCAGGACCCTAGGCATGGGTTTCTGCCTAGCTCCCTTGACACTTTGCCATTTTTTCACCTTTTTTCTCATTTCATCCAGGGACACAGCGGCACTCCACAGACTTTACAGCCGCCCCTGGGCTCCAGGCAGCTCGGCCTGGGTTTCTGAATTTCTCCCTTGACACTTTGCCATTTTTTCACCTTTTTTCTCATTTCATCCAGGGACACAGCGGCTCTCCACAGACTTTGCAGCCGCCCCTGGGCTCCAGGACCCTAGGCATGGGTTTCTGAATTTTTCCCTTGACACTTTGCCATTTTTTCACCCTTTTTCTCATTTCATCCAGGGACACAGCGGCTCTCCACACACTTTAGAACCGCCCCTGGGCTCCAGGACCCTAGGCATGGGTTTCTGCCTAGCTCCCTTGACACTTTGCCATTTTTTCACCTTTTTTCTCATTTCATCCAGGGACACAGCGGCTCTCCACAGACTTTGCAGCCGCCCCTGGGCTCCAGCCAGCTCGGCCTGAGTTTCTGAATTTCTCCCTTGACACTTTGCCATTTTTTCACCTTTTTTCTCATTTCATCCAGGGACACAGCGGCTCTCACAGGCTTTAGAAACGCCCCTGGGCTCCAGGACCCTAGGCATGGGTTTCTGCCTAGCTCCCTTGACACTTTGCCATTTTTTCACCCTTTTTCTCATTTCATCCAGGGACACAGCGGCTCTCACAGACTTTAGAACCGCCCCTGGGCTCCAGGACCCTAGGCATGGGTTTCTGCCTAGCTCCCTTGACACTTTGCCATTTTTTCACCTTTTTTCTCATTTCATCCAGGGCAACAGCGGCTCTCCACAGACTTTCCCGCGGCCCCTGGGCTCCAGGACCCTAGGCATGGGTTTCTGCCTAGCTCCCTTGACACTTTGCCATTTTTTCACCCTTTTTCTCATTTCATCCAGGGACACAGCGGCTCTCACAGACTTTAGAACCGCCCCTGGGCTCCAGGACGCAAGGCATGGCTTACTCTCGCCCATTGACTTCAATGCATTTACTGCAACTCCTGCCTGTGTCCGCCAGAGGGCGTCTGGCTTAACAGCGGCTCTCCACGCTATTTCTATCCGCTTTGAGGCTCCAGGCAGCTCGGCCTGAGTTTCTGAATTTCTCCCTTGACACTTTGCCATTTTTTCACCTTTTTTCTCATTTCATCCAGGGACACAGCGGCTCTCCACAGACTTTGCAGCCGCCCCTGGGCTCCAGGCAGCTCGGCCTGGGTTTCTGAATTTCTCCCTTGACACTTTGCCATTTTTTCACCCATTTTCTCATTTCATCCAGGGACACAGCGGCACTCCACAGACTTTACAGCCGCCCCTGGGCTCCAGGCAGCTCGGCATGGGTTTCTGCCTAGCTCCCTTGACACTTTGCCATTTTTTCACCCTTTTTCTCAATTCATCCAGGGACACAGCGGCTCTCACAGACTTTAGAACCGCCCCTGGGCTCCAGGACCCTAGGCATGGGTTTCTGCCTAGCTCCCTTGACACTTTGCCATTTTTTCACCTTTTTTCTCATTTCATCCAGGGACACAGCGGCACTCCACAGACTTTACAGCCGCCCCTGGGCTCCAGGCAGCTCGGCCTGGGTTTCTGAATTTCTCCCTTGACACTTTGCCATTTTTTCACCTTTTTTCTCATTTCATCCAGGGACACAGCGGCTCTCCACAGACTTTGCAGCCGCCCCTGGGCTCCAGGACCCTAGGCATGGGTTTCTGAATTTTTCCCTTGACACTTTGCCATTTTTTCACCCTTTTTCTCATTTCATCCAGGGACACAGCGGCTCTCCACAGACTTTGCAGCCGCCCCTGGGCTCCAGGCAGCTCGGCCTGGGTTTCTGAATTTCTCCCTTGACACTTTGTTACTTTTTCACCTTTTTTCTCATTTCATCCAGGGACACAGCGGCTCTCCACAGACTTTCCCGCGGCCCCTGGGCTCCAGGACCCTAGGCATGGGTTTCTGCCTAGCTCCCTTGACACTTTGCCATTTTTCCACCTTTTTTCTCATTTCATCCAGGGACACAGCGGCTCTCCACAGACTTTGCAGCCGCCCCTGGGCTCCAGGCAGCTCGGCCTGGGTTTCTGAATTTCTCCCTTGACACTTTGCCATTTTTCCACCCTTTTTCTCATTTCATCCAGGGACACAGCGGCTCTCCACAGACTTTGCAGCCGCCCCTGGGCTCCAGGACCCTAGGCATGGGTTTCTGCCTAGCTCCCTTGACACTTTGCCATTTTTTCACCCTTTTTCTCAATTCATCCAGGGACACAGCGGCTCTCCACACACTTTAGAACCGCCCCTGGGCTCCAGGCAGCTCGGCCTGAGTTTCTGAATTTCTCCCTTGACACTTTGCCATTTTTTCACCCTTTTTCTCATTTCATCCAGGGACACAGCGGCACTCCACAGACTTTACAGCCGCCCCTGGGCTCCAGGCAGCTCGGCATGGGTTTCTGCCTAGCTCCCTTGACACTTTGCCATTTTTCCACCCTTTTTCTCATTTCATCCAGGGACACAGCGGCTCTCCACAGACTTTGCAGCCGCCCCTGGGCTCCAGGACCCTAGGCATGGGTTTCTGCCTAGCTCCCTTGACACTTTGCCATTTTTTCACCCTTTTTCTCAATTCATCCAGGGACACAGCGGCTCTCCACACACTTTAGAACCGCCCCTGGGCTCCAGGCAGCTCGGCCTGAGTTTCTGAATTTCTCCCTTGACACTTTGCCATTTTTTCACCTTTTTTCTCATTTCATCCAGGGCAACAGCGGCTCTCCACAGACTTTCCCGCGGCCCCTGGGCTCCAGGACCCTAGGCATGGGTTTCTGCCTAGCTCCCTTGACACTTTGCCATTTTTTCACCCTTTTTCTCATTTCATCCAGGGACACAGCGGCTCTCACAGACTTTAGAACCGCCCCTGGGCTCCAGGACGCAAGGCATGGCTTACTCTCGCCCATTGACTTCAATGCATTTACTGCAACTCCTGCCTGTGTCCGCCAGAGGGCGTCTGGCTTAACAGCGGCTCTCCACGCTATTTCTATCCGCTTTGAGGCTCCAGGCAGCTCGGCCTGAGTTTCTGAATTTCTCCCTTGACACTTTGCCATTTTTTCACCTTTTTTCTCATTTCATCCAGGGACACAGCGGCTCTCCACAGACTTTGCAGCCGCCCCTGGGCTCCAGGCAGCTCGGCCTGGGTTTCTGAATTTCTCCCTTGACACTTTGCCATTTTTTCACCCATTTTCTCATTTCATCCAGGGACACAGCGGCACTCCACAGACTTTACAGCCGCCCCTGGGCTCCAGGCAGCTCGGCATGGGTTTCTGCCTAGCTCCCTTGACACTTTGCCATTTTTTCACCCTTTTTCTCAATTCATCCAGGGACACAGCGGCTCTCACAGACTTTAGAACCGCCCCTGGGCTCCAGGACCCTAGGCATGGGTTTCTGCCTAGCTCCCTTGACACTTTGCCATTTTTTCACCTTTTTTCTCATTTCATCCAGGGACACAGCGGCACTCCACAGACTTTACAGCCGCCCCTGGGCTCCAGGCAGCTCGGCCTGGGTTTCTGAATTTCTCCCTTGACACTTTGCCATTTTTTCACCTTTTTTCTCATTTCATCCAGGGACACAGCGGCTCTCCACAGACTTTGCAGCCGCCCCTGGGCTCCAGGACCCTAGGCATGGGTTTCTGAATTTTTCCCTTGACACTTTGCCATTTTTTCACCCTTTTTCTCATTTCATCCAGGGACACAGCGGCTCTCCACAGACTTTGCAGCCGCCCCTGGGCTCCAGGCAGCTCGGCCTGGGTTTCTGAATTTCTCCCTTGACACTTTGTTACTTTTTCACCTTTTTTCTCATTTCATCCAGGGACACAGCGGCTCTCCACAGACTTTCCCGCGGCCCCTGGGCTCCAGGACCCTAGGCATGGGTTTCTGCCTAGCTCCCTTGACACTTTGCCATTTTTCCACCTTTTTTCTCATTTCATCCAGGGACACAGCGGCTCTCCACAGACTTTGCAGCCGCCCCTGGGCTCCAGGCAGCTCGGCCTGGGTTTCTGAATTTCTCCCTTGACACTTTGCCATTTTTCCACCCTTTTTCTCATTTCATCCAGGGACACAGCGGCTCTCCACAGACTTTGCAGCCGCCCCTGGGCTCCAGGACCCTAGGCATGGGTTTCTGCCTAGCTCCCTTGACACTTTGCCATTTTTTCACCCTTTTTCTCAATTCATCCAGGGACACAGCGGCTCTCCACACACTTTAGAACCGCCCCTGGGCTCCAGGCAGCTCGGCCTGAGTTTCTGAATTTCTCCCTTGACACTTTGCCATTTTTTCACCCTTTTTCTCATTTCATCCAGGGACACAGCGGCACTCCACAGACTTTACAGCCGCCCCTGGGCTCCAGGCAGCTCGGCATGGGTTTCTGCCTAGCTCCCTTGACACTTTGCCATTTTTCCACCCTTTTTCTCATTTCATCCAGGGACACAGCGGCTCTCCACAGACTTTGCAGCCGCCCCTGGGCTCCAGGACCCTAGGCATGGGTTTCTGCCTAGCTCCCTTGACACTTTGCCATTTTTTCACCCTTTTTCTCAATTCATCCAGGGACACAGCGGCTCTCCACACACTTTAGAACCGCCCCTGGGCTCCAGGCAGCTCGGCCTGAGTTTCTGAATTTCTCCCTTGACACTTTGCCATTTTTTCACCTTTTTTCTCATTTCATCCAGGGCAACAGCGGCTCTCCACAGACTTTCCCGCGGCCCCTGGGCTCCAGGACCCTAGGCATGGGTTTCTGCCTAGCTCCCTTGACACTTTGCCATTTTTTCACCCTTTTTCTCATTTCATCCAGGGACACAGCGGCTCTCACAGACTTTAGAACCGCCCCTGGGCTCCAGGACGCAAGGCATGGCTTACTCTCGCCCATTGACTTCAATGCATTTACTGCAACTCCTGCCTGTGTCCGCCAGAGGGCGTCTGGCTTAACAGCGGCTCTCCACGCTATTTCTATCCGCTTTGAGGCTCCAGGCAGCTCGGCCTGAGTTTCTGAATTTCTCCCTTGACACTTTGCCATTTTTTCACCTTTTTTCTCATTTCATCCAGGGACACAGCGGCTCTCCACAGACTTTGCAGCCGCCCCTGGGCTCCAGGCAGCTCGGCCTGGGTTTCTGAATTTCTCCCTTGACACTTTGCCATTTTTTCACCCATTTTCTCATTTCATCCAGGGACACAGCGGCACTCCACAGACTTTACAGCCGCCCCTGGGCTCCAGGCAGCTCGGCATGGGTTTCTGCCTAGCTCCCTTGACACTTTGCCATTTTTTCACCCTTTTTCTCAATTCATCCAGGGACACAGCGGCTCTCACAGACTTTAGAACCGCCCCTGGGCTCCAGGACCCTAGGCATGGGTTTCTGCCTAGCTCCCTTGACACTTTGCCATTTTTTCACCTTTTTTCTCATTTCATCCAGGGACACAGCGGCACTCCACAGACTTTACAGCCGCCCCTGGGCTCCAGGCAGCTCGGCCTGGGTTTCTGAATTTCTCCCTTGACACTTTGCCATTTTTTCACCTTTTTTCTCATTTCATCCAGGGACACAGCGGCTCTCCACAGACTTTGCAGCCGCCCCTGGGCTCCAGGACCCTAGGCATGGGTTTCTGAATTTTTCCCTTGACACTTTGCCATTTTTTCACCCTTTTTCTCATTTCATCCAGGGACACAGCGGCTCTCCACAGACTTTGCAGCCGCCCCTGGGCTCCAGGCAGCTCGGCCTGGGTTTCTGAATTTCTCCCTTGACACTTTGTTACTTTTTCACCTTTTTTCTCATTTCATCCAGGGACACAGCGGCTCTCCACAGACTTTCCCGCGGCCCCTGGGCTCCAGGACCCTAGGCATGGGTTTCTGCCTAGCTCCCTTGACACTTTGCCATTTTTCCACCTTTTTTCTCATTTCATCCAGGGACACAGCGGCTCTCCACAGACTTTGCAGCCGCCCCTGGGCTCCAGGCAGCTCGGCCTGGGTTTCTGAATTTCTCCCTTGACACTTTGCCATTTTTCCACCCTTTTTCTCATTTCATCCAGGGACACAGCGGCTCTCCACAGACTTTGCAGCCGCCCCTGGGCTCCAGGACCCTAGGCATGGGTTTCTGCCTAGCTCCCTTGACACTTTGCCATTTTTTCACCCTTTTTCTCAATTCATCCAGGGACACAGCGGCTCTCCACACACTTTAGAACCGCCCCTGGGCTCCAGGCAGCTCGGCCTGAGTTTCTGAATTTCTCCCTTGACACTTTGCCATTTTTTCACCCTTTTTCTCATTTCATCCAGGGACACAGCGGCACTCCACAGACTTTACAGCCGCCCCTGGGCTCCAGGCAGCTCGGCATGGGTTTCTGCCTAGCTCCCTTGACACTTTGCCATTTTTCCACCCTTTTTCTCATTTCATCCAGGGACACAGCGGCTCTCCACAGACTTTGCAGCCGCCCCTGGGCTCCAGGACCCTAGGCATGGGTTTCTGCCTAGCTCCCTTGACACTTTGCCATTTTTTCACCCTTTTTCTCAATTCATCCAGGGACACAGCGGCTCTCCACACACTTTAGAACCGCCCCTGGGCTCCAGGCAGCTCGGCCTGAGTTTCTGAATTTCTCCCTTGACACTTTGCCATTTTTTCACCTTTTTTCTCATTTCATCCAGGGCAACAGCGGCTCTCCACAGACTTTCCCGCGGCCCCTGGGCTCCAGGACCCTAGGCATGGGTTTCTGCCTAGCTCCCTTGACACTTTGCCATTTTTTCACCCTTTTTCTCATTTCATCCAGGGACACAGCGGCTCTCACAGACTTTAGAACCGCCCCTGGGCTCCAGGACGCAAGGCATGGCTTACTCTCGCCCATTGACTTCAATGCATTTACTGCAACTCCTGCCTGTGTCCGCCAGAGGGCGTCTGGCTTAACAGCGGCTCTCCACGCTATTTCTATCCGCTTTGAGGCTCCAGGCAGCTCGGCCTGAGTTTCTGAATTTCTCCCTTGACACTTTGCCATTTTTTCACCTTTTTTCTCATTTCATCCAGGGACACAGCGGCTCTCCACAGACTTTGCAGCCGCCCCTGGGCTCCAGGCAGCTCGGCCTGGGTTTCTGAATTTCTCCCTTGACACTTTGCCATTTTTTCACCCATTTTCTCATTTCATCCAGGGACACAGCGGCACTCCACAGACTTTACAGCCGCCCCTGGGCTCCAGGCAGCTCGGCATGGGTTTCTGCCTAGCTCCCTTGACACTTTGCCATTTTTTCACCCTTTTTCTCAATTCATCCAGGGACACAGCGGCTCTCACAGACTTTAGAACCGCCCCTGGGCTCCAGGACCCTAGGCATGGGTTTCTGCCTAGCTCCCTTGACACTTTGCCATTTTTTCACCTTTTTTCTCATTTCATCCAGGGACACAGCGGCACTCCACAGACTTTACAGCCGCCCCTGGGCTCCAGGCAGCTCGGCCTGGGTTTCTGAATTTCTCCCTTGACACTTTGCCATTTTTTCACCTTTTTTCTCATTTCATCCAGGGACACAGCGGCTCTCCACAGACTTTGCAGCCGCCCCTGGGCTCCAGGACCCTAGGCATGGGTTTCTGAATTTTTCCCTTGACACTTTGCCATTTTTTCACCCTTTTTCTCATTTCATCCAGGGACACAGCGGCTCTCCACAGACTTTGCAGCCGCCCCTGGGCTCCAGGCAGCTCGGCCTGGGTTTCTGAATTTCTCCCTTGACACTTTGTTACTTTTTCACCTTTTTTCTCATTTCATCCAGGGACACAGCGGCTCTCCACAGACTTTCCCGCGGCCCCTGGGCTCCAGGACCCTAGGCATGGGTTTCTGCCTAGCTCCCTTGACACTTTGCCATTTTTCCACCTTTTTTCTCATTTCATCCAGGGACACAGCGGCTCTCCACAGACTTTGCAGCCGCCCCTGGGCTCCAGGCAGCTCGGCCTGGGTTTCTGAATTTCTCCCTTGACACTTTGCCATTTTTCCACCCTTTTTCTCATTTCATCCAGGGACACAGCGGCTCTCCACAGACTTTGCAGCCGCCCCTGGGCTCCAGGACCCTAGGCATGGGTTTCTGCCTAGCTCCCTTGACACTTTGCCATTTTTTCACCCTTTTTCTCAATTCATCCAGGGACACAGCGGCTCTCCACACACTTTAGAACCGCCCCTGGGCTCCAGGCAGCTCGGCCTGAGTTTCTGAATTTCTCCCTTGACACTTTGCCATTTTTTCACCCTTTTTCTCATTTCATCCAGGGACACAGCGGCACTCCACAGACTTTACAGCCGCCCCTGGGCTCCAGGCAGCTCGGCATGGGTTTCTGCCTAGCTCCCTTGACACTTTGCCATTTTTCCACCCTTTTTCTCATTTCATCCAGGGACACAGCGGCTCTCCACAGACTTTGCAGCCGCCCCTGGGCTCCAGGACCCTAGGCATGGGTTTCTGCCTAGCTCCCTTGACACTTTGCCATTTTTTCACCCTTTTTCTCAATTCATCCAGGGACACAGCGGCTCTCCACACACTTTAGAACCGCCCCTGGGCTCCAGGCAGCTCGGCCTGAGTTTCTGAATTTCTCCCTTGACACTTTGCCATTTTTTCACCTTTTTTCTCATTTCATCCAGGGACACAGCGGCTCTCCACAGACTTTGCAGCCGCCCCTGGGCTCCAGGCAGCTCGGCCTGGGTTTCTGAATTTCTCCCTTGACACTTTGCCATTTTTTCACCCATTTTCTCATTTCATCCAGGGACACAGCGGCACTCCACAGACTTTACAGCCGCCCCTGGGCTCCAGGCAGCTCGGCATGGGTTTCTGCCTAGCTCCCTTGACACTTTGCCATTTTTCCACCCTTTTTCTCATTTCATCCAGGGACACAGCGGCTCTCACAGACTTTAGAACCGCCCCTGGGCTCCAGGCAGCTCGGCCTGAGTTTCTGAATTTCTCCCTTGACACTTTGCCATTTTTTCACCCTTTTTCTCATTTCATCCAGGGACACAGCGGCTCTCCACAGACTTTACAGCCGCCCCTGGGCTCCAGGACCCTAGGCATGGGTTTCTGAATTTCTCCCTTGACACTTTGCCATTTTTTCACCTTTTTTCTCATTTCATCCAGGGACACAGCGGCTCTCCACAGACTTTCCCGCGGCCCCTTGGCTCCAGGACCCTAGGCATGGGTTTCTGAATTTCTCCCTTGACACTTTGCCATTTTTTCACCTTTTTTCTCATTTCATCCAGGGCAACAGCGGCTCTCCACAGACTTTCCCGCGGCCCCTGGGCTCCAGGACCCTAGGCATGGGTTTCTGCCTAGCTCCCTTGACACTTTGCCATTTTTTCACCCTTTTTCTCATTTCATCCAGGGACACAGCGGCTCTCCACAGACTTTGCAGCCGCCCCTGGGCTCCAGGACCCTAGGCATGGGTTTCTGCCTAGCTCCCTTGACACTTTGCCATTTTTCCACCTTTTTTCTCATTTCATCCAGGGACACAGCGGCTCTCCACAGACTTTGCAGCCGCCCCTGGGCTCCAGGACCCTAGGCATGGGTTTCTGCCTAGCTCCCTTGACACTTTGCCATTTTTTCACCCTTTTTCTCATTTCATCCAGGGCAACAGCGGCTTTCCACAGACTTTGCAGCCGCCCCTGGGCTCCAGGACCCTAGGCATGGGTTTCTGCCTAGCTCCCTTGACACTTTGCCATTTTTTCACCCTTTTTCTCAATTCATCCAGGGACACAGCGGCTCTCCACACACTTTAGAACCGCCCCTGGGCTCCAGGCAGCTCGGCCTGAGTTTCTGAATTTCTCCCTTGACACTTTGCCATTTTTTCACCCTTTTTCTCAATTCATCCAGGGACACAGCGGCTCTCCACACACTTTAGAACCGCCCCTGGGCTCCAGGACCCTAGGCATGGGTTTCTGAATTTTTCCCTTGACACTTTGCCATTTTTTCACCCTTTTTCTCATTTCATCCAGGGACACAGCGGCTCTCCACAGACTTTACAGCCGCCCCTGGGCTCCAGGCAGCTCGGCCTGAGTTTCTGAATTTCTCCCTTGACACTTTGCCATTTTTTCACCCTTTTTCTCAATTCATCCAGGGACACAGCGGCTCTCACAGACTTTAGAACCGCCCCTGGGCTCCAGGACCCTAGGCATGGGTTTCTGCCTAGCTCCCTTGACACTTTGCCATTTTTTCACCTTTTTTCTCATTTCATCCAGGGACACAGCGGCACTCCACAGACTTTACAGCCGCCCCTGGGCTCCAGGCAGCTCGGCCTGGGTTTCTGAATTTCTCCCTTGACACTTTGCCATTTTTTCACCTTTTTTCTCATTTCATCCAGGGACACAGCGGCTCTCCACAGACTTTGCAGCCGCCCCTGGGCTCCAGGCAGCTCGGCCTGGGTTTCTGAATTTCTCCCTTGACACTTTGCCATTTTTCCACCCTTTTTCTCATTTCATCCAGGGACACAGCGGCACTCCACAGACTTTGCAGCCGCCCCTGGGCTCCAGGCAGCTCGGCCTGAGTTTCTGAATTTCTCCCTTGACACTTTGCCATTTTTTCACCCTTTTTCTCATTTCATCCAGGGACACAGCGGCACTCCACAGACTTTCCCGCGGCCCCTGGGCTCCAGGACCCTAGGCATGGGTTTCTGCCTAGCTCCCTTGACACTTTGCCATTTTTTCACCTTTTTTCTCATTTCATCCAGGGCAACAGCGGCTCTCCACAGACTTTCCCGCGGCCCCTGGGCTCCAGGACCCTAGGCATGGGTTTCTGCCTAGCTCCCTTGACACTTTGCCATTTTTTCACCCTTTTTCTCATTTCATCCAGGGACACAGCGGCTCTCACAGACTTTAGAACCGCCCCTGGGCTCCAGGCAGCTCGGCCTGAGTTTCTGAATTTCTCCCTTGACACTTTGCCATTTTTTCACCCTTTTTCTCATTTCATCCAGGGACACAGCGGCTCTCACAGACTTTAGAACCGCCCCTGGGCTCCAGGACGCAAGGCATGGGTTTCTGAATTTCTCCCTTGACACTTTGCCATTTTTTCACCTTTTTCCTCATTTCATCCAGGGACACAGCGGCTCTCCACAGACTTTCCCGCGGCCCCTGGGCTCCAGGACCCTAGGCATGGGTTTCTGCCTAGCTCCCTTGACACTTTGCCATTTTTTCACCTTTTTTCTCATTTCATCCAGGGCAACAGCGGCTCTCACAGACTTTAGAACCGCCCCTGGGCTCCAGGACCCTAGGCATGGGTTTCTGCCTAGCTCCCTTGACACTTTGCCATTTTTTCACCTTTTTTCTCATTTCATCCAGGGCAACAGCGGCTCTCACAGGCTTTAGAACCGCCCCTGGGCTCCAGGACCCTAGGCATGGGTTTCTGCCTAGCTCCCTTGACACTTTGCCATTTTTCCACCCTTTTTCTCATTTCATCCAGGGACACAGCGGCTCTCCACAGACTTTACAGCCGCCCCTGGGCTCCAGGACCCTAGGCACGGGTTTCTGAATTTTTCCCTTGACACTTTGCCATTTTTTCACCCTTTTTCTCATTTCATCCAGGGACACAGCGGCTCTCCACAGACTTTCCCGCGGCCCCTGGGCTCCAGGACCGTAGGCATGGGTTTCTGCCTAGCTCCCTTGACACTTTGCCATTTTTTCACCTTTTTTCTCATTTCATCCAGGGACACAGCGGCTCTCCACAGACTTTGCATCCGCCCCTGGGCTCCAGGCAGCTCGGCCTGAGTTTCTGAATTTCTCCCTTGACACTTTGTTACTTTTTCACCTTTTTTCTCATTTCATCCAGGGACACAGCGGCTCTCCACAGACTTTCCCGCGGCCCCTGGGCTCCAGGACCCTAGGCATGGGTTTCTGCCTAGCTCCCTTGACACTTTGCCATTTTTTCACCTTTTTTCTCATTTCATCCAGGGCAACAGCGGCTCTCACAGACTTTAGAGCGGCCCCTGGGCTCCAGGACCCTAGGCATGGGTTTCTGCCTAGCTCCCTTGACACTTTGCCATTTTTTCACCTTTTTTCTCATTTCATCCAGGGACACAGCGGCTCTCCACAGACTTTACAGCCGCCCCTGGGCTCCAGGACCCTAGGCATGGGTTTCTGAATTTCTCCCTTGACACTTTGCCATTTTTTCACCTTTTTTCTCATTTCATCCAGGGCAACAGCGGCTCTCACATGCTTTAGAACCGCCCCTGGGCTCCAGGCAGCTCGGCCTGAGTTTCTGAATTTCTCCCTTGACACTTTGCCATTTTTCCACCCTTTTTCTCATTTCATCCAGGGCAACAGCGGCTCTCCACACACTTTAGAACCGCCCCTGGGCTCCAGGACGCAAGGCATGGGTTACTCTCGCCCATTGACTTCAATGCATTTACTGCAACTCCTGCCTGTGTCCGCCAGAGGGCGTCTGGCTTAACAGCGGCTCTCCACGCTATTTCTATCCGCTTTGAGGCTCCAGGCAGCTCGGCCTGGGTTTCTGAATTTCTCCCTTGACACTTTGTTACTTTTTCACCTTTTTTCTCATTTCATCCAGGGACACAGCGGCTCTCCACAGACTTTCCCGCGGCCCCTGGGCTCCAGGACCCTAGGCATGGGTTTCTGCCTAGCTCCCTTGACACTTTGCCATTTTTTCACCTTTTTTCTCATTTCATCCAGGGACACAGCGGCTCTCCACAGACTTTCCCGCGGCCCCTGGGCTCCAGGACCCTAGGCATGGGTTTCTGCCTAGCTCCCTTGACACTTTGCCATTTTTTCACCCTTTTTCTCATTTCATCCAGGGGCACAGCGGCTCTCCACAGACTTTCCCGCGGCCCCTGGGCTCCAGGCAGCTCGGCATGGGTTTCTGCCTAGCTCCCTTGACACTTTGCCATTTTTTCACCCTTTTTCTCATTTCATCCAGGGGCACAGCGGCTCTCCACAGACTTTCCCGCGGCCCCTGGGCTCCAGGACCCTAGGCATGGGTTTCTGCCTAGCTCCCTTGACACTTTGCCATTTTTTCACCTTTTTTCTCATTTCATCCAGGGACACAGCGGCTCTCCACAGACTTTCCCGCGGCCCCTGGGCTCCAGGACCCTAGGCATGGGTTTCTGCCTAGCTCCCTTGACACTTTGCCATTTTTTCACCCTTTTTCTCATTTCATCCAGGGGCACAGCGGCTCTCCACAGACTTTCCCGCGGCCCCTGGGCTCCAGGACCCTAGGCATGGGTTTCTGCCTAGCTCCCTTGACACTTTGCCATTTTTTCACCTTTTTTCTCATTTCATCCAGGGACACAGCGGCTCTCCACAGACTTTCCCGCGGCCCCTGGGCTCCAGGACCCTAGGCATGGGTTTCTGCCTAGCTCCCTTGACACTTTGCCATTTTTTCACCCTTTTTCTCATTTCATCCAGGGCAACAGCGGCTTTCCACAGACTTTGCAGCCGCCCCTGGGCTCCAGGACCCTAGGCATGGGTTTCTGCCTAGCTCCCTTGACACTTTGCCATTTTTCCACCTTTTTTCTCATTTCATCCAGGGACACAGCGGCTCTCCACAGACTTTGCAGCCGCCCCTGGGCTCCAGGCAGCTCGGCCTGAGTTTCTGAATTTCTCCCTTGACACTTTGCCATTTTTCCACCCTTTTTCTCATTTCATCCAGGGACACAGCGGCTCTCCACAGACTTTGCAGCCGCCCCTGGGCTCCAGGACCCTAGGCATGGGTTTCTGCCTAGCTCCCTTGACACTTTGCCATTTTTTCACCCTTTTTCTCAATTCATCCAGGGACACAGCGGCTCTCCACAGACTTTACAGCCGCCCCTGGGCTCCAGGACCCTAGGCATGGGTTTCTGAATTTTTCCCTTGACACTTTGCCATTTTTTCACCCTTTTTCTCATTTCATCCAGGGACACAGCGGCTCTCCACAGACTTTACAGCCGCCCCTGGGCTCCAGGCAGCTCGGCCTGAGTTTCTGAATTTCTCCCTTGACACTTTGCCATTTTTTCACCCTTTTTCTCAATTCATCCAGGGACACAGCGGCTCTCACAGACTTTAGAACCGCCCCTGGGCTCCAGGACCCTAGGCATGGGTTTCTGCCTAGCTCCCTTGACACTTTGCCATTTTTTCACCTTTTTTCTCATTTCATCCAGGGACACAGCGGCACTCCACAGACTTTACAGCCGCCCCTGGGCTCCAGGCAGCTCGGCCTGGGTTTCTGAATTTCTCCCTTGACACTTTGCCATTTTTTCACCTTTTTTCTCATTTCATCCAGGGACACAGCGGCTCTCACAGGCTTTAGAAACGCCCCTGGGCTCCAGGACCCTAGGCATGGGTTTCTGCCTAGCTCCCTTGACACTTTGCCATTTTTTCACCCTTTTTCTCATTTCATCCAGGGACACAGCGGCTCTCACAGACTTTAGAACCGCCCCTGGGCTCCAGGACCCTAGGCATGGGTTTCTGCCTAGCTCCCTTGACACTTTGCCATTTTTTCACCTTTTTTCTCATTTCATCCAGGGCAACAGCGGCTCTCCACAGACTTTCCCGCGGCCCCTGGGCTCCAGGACCCTAGGCATGGGTTTCTGCCTAGCTCCCTTGACACTTTGCCATTTTTTCACCCTTTTTCTCATTTCATCCAGGGACACAGCGGCTCTCACAGACTTTAGAACCGCCCCTGGGCTCCAGGACGCAAGGCATGGCTTACTCTCGCCCATTGACTTCAATGCATTTACTGCAACTCCTGCCTGTGTCCGCCAGAGGGCGTCTGGCTTAACAGCGGCTCTCCACGCTATTTCTATCCGCTTTGAGGCTCCAGGCAGCTCGGCCTGAGTTTCTGAATTTCTCCCTTGACACTTTGCCATTTTTTCACCTTTTTTCTCATTTCATCCAGGGACACAGCGGCTCTCCACAGACTTTGCAGCCGCCCCTGGGCTCCAGGCAGCTCGGCCTGGGTTTCTGAATTTCTCCCTTGACACTTTGCCATTTTTTCACCCATTTTCTCATTTCATCCAGGGACACAGCGGCACTCCACAGACTTTACAGCCGCCCCTGGGCTCCAGGCAGCTCGGCATGGGTTTCTGCCTAGCTCCCTTGACACTTTGCCATTTTTTCACCCTTTTTCTCAATTCATCCAGGGACACAGCGGCTCTCACAGACTTTAGAACCGCCCCTGGGCTCCAGGACCCTAGGCATGGGTTTCTGCCTAGCTCCCTTGACACTTTGCCATTTTTTCACCTTTTTTCTCATTTCATCCAGGGACACAGCGGCACTCCACAGACTTTACAGCCGCCCCTGGGCTCCAGGCAGCTCGGCCTGGGTTTCTGAATTTCTCCCTTGACACTTTGCCATTTTTTCACCTTTTTTCTCATTTCATCCAGGGACACAGCGGCTCTCCACAGACTTTGCAGCCGCCCCTGGGCTCCAGGACCCTAGGCATGGGTTTCTGAATTTTTCCCTTGACACTTTGCCATTTTTTCACCCTTTTTCTCATTTCATCCAGGGACACAGCGGCTCTCCACAGACTTTGCAGCCGCCCCTGGGCTCCAGGCAGCTCGGCCTGGGTTTCTGAATTTCTCCCTTGACACTTTGTTACTTTTTCACCTTTTTTCTCATTTCATCCAGGGACACAGCGGCTCTCCACAGACTTTCCCGCGGCCCCTGGGCTCCAGGACCCTAGGCATGGGTTTCTGCCTAGCTCCCTTGACACTTTGCCATTTTTCCACCTTTTTTCTCATTTCATCCAGGGACACAGCGGCTCTCCACAGACTTTGCAGCCGCCCCTGGGCTCCAGGCAGCTCGGCCTGGGTTTCTGAATTTCTCCCTTGACACTTTGCCATTTTTCCACCCTTTTTCTCATTTCATCCAGGGACACAGCGGCTCTCCACAGACTTTGCAGCCGCCCCTGGGCTCCAGGACCCTAGGCATGGGTTTCTGCCTAGCTCCCTTGACACTTTGCCATTTTTTCACCCTTTTTCTCAATTCATCCAGGGACACAGCGGCTCTCCACACACTTTAGAACCGCCCCTGGGCTCCAGGCAGCTCGGCCTGAGTTTCTGAATTTCTCCCTTGACACTTTGCCATTTTTTCACCCTTTTTCTCATTTCATCCAGGGACACAGCGGCACTCCACAGACTTTACAGCCGCCCCTGGGCTCCAGGCAGCTCGGCATGGGTTTCTGCCTAGCTCCCTTGACACTTTGCCATTTTTCCACCCTTTTTCTCATTTCATCCAGGGACACAGCGGCTCTCCACAGACTTTGCAGCCGCCCCTGGGCTCCAGGACCCTAGGCATGGGTTTCTGCCTAGCTCCCTTGACACTTTGCCATTTTTTCACCCTTTTTCTCAATTCATCCAGGGACACAGCGGCTCTCCACACACTTTAGAACCGCCCCTGGGCTCCAGGCAGCTCGGCCTGAGTTTCTGAATTTCTCCCTTGACACTTTGCCATTTTTTCACCTTTTTTCTCATTTCATCCAGGGCAACAGCGGCTCTCCACAGACTTTCCCGCGGCCCCTGGGCTCCAGGACCCTAGGCATGGGTTTCTGCCTAGCTCCCTTGACACTTTGCCATTTTTTCACCCTTTTTCTCATTTCATCCAGGGACACAGCGGCTCTCACAGACTTTAGAACCGCCCCTGGGCTCCAGGACGCAAGGCATGGCTTACTCTCGCCCATTGACTTCAATGCATTTACTGCAACTCCTGCCTGTGTCCGCCAGAGGGCGTCTGGCTTAACAGCGGCTCTCCACGCTATTTCTATCCGCTTTGAGGCTCCAGGCAGCTCGGCCTGAGTTTCTGAATTTCTCCCTTGACACTTTGCCATTTTTTCACCTTTTTTCTCATTTCATCCAGGGACACAGCGGCTCTCCACAGACTTTGCAGCCGCCCCTGGGCTCCAGGCAGCTCGGCCTGGGTTTCTGAATTTCTCCCTTGACACTTTGCCATTTTTTCACCCATTTTCTCATTTCATCCAGGGACACAGCGGCACTCCACAGACTTTACAGCCGCCCCTGGGCTCCAGGCAGCTCGGCATGGGTTTCTGCCTAGCTCCCTTGACACTTTGCCATTTTTTCACCCTTTTTCTCAATTCATCCAGGGACACAGCGGCTCTCACAGACTTTAGAACCGCCCCTGGGCTCCAGGACCCTAGGCATGGGTTTCTGCCTAGCTCCCTTGACACTTTGCCATTTTTTCACCTTTTTTCTCATTTCATCCAGGGACACAGCGGCACTCCACAGACTTTACAGCCGCCCCTGGGCTCCAGGCAGCTCGGCCTGGGTTTCTGAATTTCTCCCTTGACACTTTGCCATTTTTTCACCTTTTTTCTCATTTCATCCAGGGACACAGCGGCTCTCCACAGACTTTGCAGCCGCCCCTGGGCTCCAGGACCCTAGGCATGGGTTTCTGAATTTTTCCCTTGACACTTTGCCATTTTTTCACCCTTTTTCTCATTTCATCCAGGGACACAGCGGCTCTCCACAGACTTTGCAGCCGCCCCTGGGCTCCAGGCAGCTCGGCCTGGGTTTCTGAATTTCTCCCTTGACACTTTGTTACTTTTTCACCTTTTTTCTCATTTCATCCAGGGACACAGCGGCTCTCCACAGACTTTCCCGCGGCCCCTGGGCTCCAGGACCCTAGGCATGGGTTTCTGCCTAGCTCCCTTGACACTTTGCCATTTTTCCACCTTTTTTCTCATTTCATCCAGGGACACAGCGGCTCTCCACAGACTTTGCAGCCGCCCCTGGGCTCCAGGCAGCTCGGCCTGGGTTTCTGAATTTCTCCCTTGACACTTTGCCATTTTTCCACCCTTTTTCTCATTTCATCCAGGGACACAGCGGCTCTCCACAGACTTTGCAGCCGCCCCTGGGCTCCAGGACCCTAGGCATGGGTTTCTGCCTAGCTCCCTTGACACTTTGCCATTTTTTCACCCTTTTTCTCAATTCATCCAGGGACACAGCGGCTCTCCACACACTTTAGAACCGCCCCTGGGCTCCAGGCAGCTCGGCCTGAGTTTCTGAATTTCTCCCTTGACACTTTGCCATTTTTTCACCCTTTTTCTCATTTCATCCAGGGACACAGCGGCACTCCACAGACTTTACAGCCGCCCCTGGGCTCCAGGCAGCTCGGCATGGGTTTCTGCCTAGCTCCCTTGACACTTTGCCATTTTTCCACCCTTTTTCTCATTTCATCCAGGGACACAGCGGCTCTCCACAGACTTTGCAGCCGCCCCTGGGCTCCAGGACCCTAGGCATGGGTTTCTGCCTAGCTCCCTTGACACTTTGCCATTTTTTCACCCTTTTTCTCAATTCATCCAGGGACACAGCGGCTCTCCACACACTTTAGAACCGCCCCTGGGCTCCAGGCAGCTCGGCCTGAGTTTCTGAATTTCTCCCTTGACACTTTGCCATTTTTTCACCTTTTTTCTCATTTCATCCAGGGACACAGCGGCTCTCCACAGACTTTGCAGCCGCCCCTGGGCTCCAGGCAGCTCGGCCTGGGTTTCTGAATTTCTCCCTTGACACTTTGCCATTTTTTCACCCATTTTCTCATTTCATCCAGGGACACAGCGGCACTCCACAGACTTTACAGCCGCCCCTGGGCTCCAGGCAGCTCGGCATGGGTTTCTGCCTAGCTCCCTTGACACTTTGCCATTTTTCCACCCTTTTTCTCATTTCATCCAGGGACACAGCGGCTCTCACAGACTTTAGAACCGCCCCTGGGCTCCAGGCAGCTCGGCCTGAGTTTCTGAATTTCTCCCTTGACACTTTGCCATTTTTTCACCCTTTTTCTCATTTCATCCAGGGACACAGCGGCTCTCCACAGACTTTACAGCCGCCCCTGGGCTCCAGGACCCTAGGCATGGGTTTCTGAATTTCTCCCTTGACACTTTGCCATTTTTTCACCTTTTTTCTCATTTCATCCAGGGACACAGCGGCTCTCCACAGACTTTCCCGCGGCCCCTTGGCTCCAGGACCCTAGGCATGGGTTTCTGAATTTCTCCCTTGACACTTTGCCATTTTTTCACCTTTTTTCTCATTTCATCCAGGGCAACAGCGGCTCTCCACAGACTTTCCCGCGGCCCCTGGGCTCCAGGACCCTAGGCATGGGTTTCTGCCTAGCTCCCTTGACACTTTGCCATTTTTTCACCCTTTTTCTCATTTCATCCAGGGACACAGCGGCTCTCCACAGACTTTGCAGCCGCCCCTGGGCTCCAGGACCCTAGGCATGGGTTTCTGCCTAGCTCCCTTGACACTTTGCCATTTTTCCACCTTTTTTCTCATTTCATCCAGGGACACAGCGGCTCTCCACAGACTTTGCAGCCGCCCCTGGGCTCCAGGACCCTAGGCATGGGTTTCTGCCTAGCTCCCTTGACACTTTGCCATTTTTTCACCCTTTTTCTCATTTCATCCAGGGCAACAGCGGCTTTCCACAGACTTTGCAGCCGCCCCTGGGCTCCAGGACCCTAGGCATGGGTTTCTGCCTAGCTCCCTTGACACTTTGCCATTTTTTCACCCTTTTTCTCAATTCATCCAGGGACACAGCGGCTCTCCACACACTTTAGAACCGCCCCTGGGCTCCAGGCAGCTCGGCCTGAGTTTCTGAATTTCTCCCTTGACACTTTGCCATTTTTTCACCCTTTTTCTCAATTCATCCAGGGACACAGCGGCTCTCCACACACTTTAGAACCGCCCCTGGGCTCCAGGACCCTAGGCATGGGTTTCTGAATTTTTCCCTTGACACTTTGCCATTTTTTCACCCTTTTTCTCATTTCATCCAGGGACACAGCGGCACTCCACAGACTTTACAGCCGCCCCTGGGCTCCAGGCAGCTCGGCCTGGGTTTCTGAATTTCTCCCTTGACACTTTGCCATTTTTTCACCTTTTTTCTCATTTCATCCAGGGACACAGCGGCTCTCCACAGACTTTGCAGCCGCCCCTGGGCTCCAGGCAGCTCGGCCTGGGTTTCTGAATTTCTCCCTTGACACTTTGTTACTCTTTCACCTTTTTTCTCATTTCATCCAGGGACACAGCGGCTCTCCACAGACTTTCCCGCGGCCCCTGGGCTCCAGGACCCTAGGCATGGGTTTCTGCCTAGCTCCCTTGACACTTTGCCATTTTTTCACCTTTTTTCTCATTTCATCCAGGGCAACAGCGGCTCTCACAGACTTTAGAACCGCCCCTGGGCTCCAGGACCCTAGGCATGGGTTTCTGCCTAGCTCCCTTGACACTTTGCCATTTTTTCACCTTTTTTCTCATTTCATCCAGGGACACAGCGGCTCTCCACAGACTTTCCCGCGGCCCCTGGTCTCCAGGACCCTAGGCATGGGTTTCTGCCTAGCTCCCTTGACACTTTGCCATTTTTTCACCTTTTTTCTCATTTCATCCAGGGACACAGCGGCTCTCCACAGACTTTCCCGCGGCCCCTGGGCTCCAGGACCCTAGGCATGGGTTTCTGAATTTCTCCCTTGACACTTTGCCATTTTTTCACCTTTTTTCTCATTTCATCCAGGGACACAGCGGCTCTCCACAGACTTTCCCGCGGCCCCTGGGCTCCAGGACCCTAGGCATGGGTTTCTGAATTTCTCCCTTGACACTTTGCCATTTTTTCACCTTTTTTCTCATTTCATCCAGGGACACAGCGGCTCTCCACAGACTTTGCAGCCGCCCCTGGGCTCCAGGCAGCTCGGCCTGAGTTTCTGAATTTCTCCCTTGACACTTTGCCATTTTTCCACCCTTTTTCTCATTTCATCCAGGGACACAGCGGCTCTCCACAGACTTTGCAGCCGCCCCTGGGCTCCAGGCAGCTCGGCCTGGGTTTCTGAATTTCTCCCTTGACACTTTGCCATTTTTTCACCTTTTTTCTCATTTCATCCAGGGACACAGCGGCTCTCCACAGACTTTGCAGCCGCCCCTGGGCTCCAGGCAGCTCGGCCTGGGTTTCTGAATTTCTCCCTTGACACTTTGCCATTTTTCCACCCTTTTTCTCATTTCATCCAGGGACACAGCGGCTCTCCACAGACTTTGCAGCCGCCCCTGGGCTCCAGGCAGCTCGGCCTGGGTTTCTGAATTTCTCCCTTGACACTTTGTTACTTTTTCACCTTTTTTCTCATTTCATCCAGGGACACAGCGGCTCTCCACAGACTTTCCCGCGGCCCCTGGGCTCCAGGACCCTAGGCATGGGTTTCTGCCTAGCTCCCTTGACACTTTGCCATTTTTTCACCCTTTTTCTCATTTCATCCAGGGACACAGCGGCTCTCACAGACTTTAGAACCGCCCCTGGGCTCCAGGACGCAAGGCATGGGTTTCTGAATTTCTCCCTTGACACTTTGCCATTTTTTCACCTTTTTCCTCATTTCATCCAGGGACACAGCGGCTCTCCACAGACTTTCCCGCGGCCCCTGGGCTCCAGGACCCTAGGCATGGGTTTCTGCCTAGCTCCCTTGACACTTTGCCATTTTTTCACCTTTTTTCTCATTTCATCCAGGGCAACAGCGGCTCTCACAGACTTTAGAACCGCCCCTGGGCTCCAGGACCCTAGGCATGGGTTTCTGCCTAGCTCCCTTGACACTTTGCCATTTTTTCACCTTTTTTCTCATTTCATCCAGGGCAACAGCGGCTCTCACAGGCTTTAGAACCGCCCCTGGGCTCCAGGACCCTAGGCATGGGTTTCTGCCTAGCTCCCTTGACACTTTGCCATTTTTCCACCCTTTTTCTCATTTCATCCAGGGACACAGCGGCTCTCCACAGACTTTACAGCCGCCCCTGGGCTCCAGGACCCTAGGCACGGGTTTCTGAATTTTTCCCTTGACACTTTGCCATTTTTTCACCCTTTTTCTCATTTCATCCAGGGACACAGCGGCTCTCCACAGACTTTCCCGCGGCCCCTGGGCTCCAGGACCGTAGGCATGGGTTTCTGCCTAGCTCCCTTGACACTTTGCCATTTTTTCACCTTTTTTCTCATTTCATCCAGGGACACAGCGGCTCTCCACAGACTTTGCATCCGCCCCTGGGCTCCAGGCAGCTCGGCCTGAGTTTCTGAATTTCTCCCTTGACACTTTGTTACTTTTTCACCTTTTTTCTCATTTCATCCAGGGACACAGCGGCTCTCCACAGACTTTCCCGCGGCCCCTGGGCTCCAGGACCCTAGGCATGGGTTTCTGCCTAGCTCCCTTGACACTTTGCCATTTTTTCACCTTTTTTCTCATTTCATCCAGGGCAACAGCGGCTCTCACAGACTTTAGAGCGGCCCCTGGGCTCCAGGACCCTAGGCATGGGTTTCTGCCTAGCTCCCTTGACACTTTGCCATTTTTTCACCTTTTTTCTCATTTCATCCAGGGACACAGCGGCTCTCCACAGACTTTACAGCCGCCCCTGGGCTCCAGGACCCTAGGCATGGGTTTCTGAATTTCTCCCTTGACACTTTGCCATTTTTTCACCTTTTTTCTCATTTCATCCAGGGCAACAGCGGCTCTCACATGCTTTAGAACCGCCCCTGGGCTCCAGGCAGCTCGGCCTGAGTTTCTGAATTTCTCCCTTGACACTTTGCCATTTTTCCACCCTTTTTCTCATTTCATCCAGGGCAACAGCGGCTCTCCACACACTTTAGAACCGCCCCTGGGCTCCAGGACGCAAGGCATGGGTTACTCTCGCCCATTGACTTCAATGCATTTACTGCAACTCCTGCCTGTGTCCGCCAGAGGGCGTCTGGCTTAACAGCGGCTCTCCACGCTATTTCTATCCGCTTTGAGGCTCCAGGCAGCTCGGCCTGGGTTTCTGAATTTCTCCCCTGACACTTTGCCATTTTTTCACCCTTTTTCTCAATTCATCCAGGGACACAGCGGCTCTCCACACACTTTAGAACCGCCCCTGGGCTCCAGGCAGCTCGGCCTGAGTTTCTGAATTTCTCCCTTGACACTTTGCCATTTTTTCACCCTTTTTCTCAATTCATCCAGGGACACAGCGGCTCTCCACAGACTTTGCAGCCGCCCCTGGGCTCCAGCCAGCTCGGCCTGAGTTTCTGAATTTCTCCCTTGACACTTTGCCATTT
>NW_026559862.1:110000-140000 GCF_027744805.1 Dunckerocampus dactyliophorus | reverse complement strand
TGACACTTTGTCGTTTTTCCAGACCTTTTTTCACGCATTGGGTACTCCGCCCATTCACTCCCATTCATTTGACACTTTGTCGTTTTTTCAGCACTTTTTTCGCGCATTGGGTACTCCGCCCCATTCACTCCCATTCATTTCACACTTAGAAAAATCATCCGAGCGGCTCTCCACGCATTTTATAGCCGCTTTGGGGCTCCAGCCGCCTCGGCCTTCATTTCTGACTAGGCTCGTGTGGACTTTGTCGTTTTTTCAGCACTTTTTTCGCGCATTGGGTACTCCGCCCCATTCACTCCCATTCATTTCACACTTTGAAAAATCATCCGAGCGGCTCTCCACGCGTTTTATAGCCGCTTTGGGGCTCCAGCCGCCTCGGACTGCATTTCTGACTAGGCTCGTGTGGACTTTGTCGTTTTTTCAGCACTTTTTTTACACATTGGGTACTCTGCCCCATTCACTCCCATTCATTTGACACTTTGAAAAATCATCCGAGCGGCTCTCCACGCGTTTTATAGCCGCTTTGGGGCTCCAGCCGCCTCGGACTGCATTTCTGACTAGGCTCGTGTGGACTTTGTCGTTTTTTCAGCACTTTTTTTACACATTGGGTACTCTGCCCCATTCACTCCCATTCATTTGACACTTTGAAAAATCATCCGAGCGGCTCTCCACGCGTTTTATAGCCGCTTTCAGACTCCTGCCGCCTCGCCTGCACTTCCGCCTCGGTCCGTTAGGATTTAGGCCTTTTTTCAGCACTTTTTCTCCGTTCCTCCGGGGCGACAGCGGCTCTCCACGCATTTTATAGCCGTTTTCAGACTCCTGCCGCCTCGCCTGCACTTCCGCCTCGGTCCGTTAGGATTTAGGCCTTTTTTCAGCACTTTTTCTCCGTTCCTCCGGGGCGACAGCGGCTCTCCACGCATTTTATAGCCGTTTTCAGACTCCTGCCGCCTCGCCTGCACTTCCGCCTCGGTCCGTTAGGATTTAGGCCTTTTTTCAGCACTTTTTCTCCGTTCCTCCGGGGCGACAGCGGCTCTCCACGCATTTTATAGCCGTTTTCAGACTCCTGCCGCCTCGCCTGCACTTCCGCCTCGGTCCGTTAGGATTTAGGCCTTTTTTCAGCACTTTTTCTCCGTTCCTCCGGGGCGACAGCGGCTCTCCACGCATTTTATAGCCGTTTTCAGACTCCTGCCGCCTCGCCTGCACTTCCGCCTCGGTCCGTTAGGATTTAGGCCTTTTTTCAGCACTTTTTCTCCGTTTCTCCGGGGCGACAGCGGCTCTCCACGCATTTTATAGCCGTTTTCAGACTCCTGCCGCCTCGCCTGCACTTCCGCCTAGGTCCGTTAGGATTTAGGCCTTTTTTCAGCACTTTTTCTCCGTTTCTCCGGGGCGACAGCGGCTCTCCACGCTTTTTATAGCGGTTTTCAGACTCCTGCCGCCTCGCCTGCACTTCCGCCTAGGTCCGTTAGGATTTAGGCCTTTTTTCAGCACTTTTTCTCCGTTCCTCCGGGGCGACAGCGGCTCTCCACGCTTTTTATAGCCGCTTTGGGGCTTTAGCCGCCTCGGCCTGCATTTCTGACTAGGCTCGTGTGGACTTTTTCAGCACTTTTTTTGTGCATTGGGTACTCTCGCCCATTGACTCCCATTCATTTGACACTTTGTCATATTTTCAGCACTTTTTTGGCGCATTGGGTACTCTCGCCCATTGACTCCCATTCATTTGACACTTTGTCATATTTTCAGCACTTTTTTGGCGCATTGGGTACTCTCGCCCATTGACTTCAATGCATTTACTGCAACTCCTGCCTGTGTCCGCCAGAGGGCGTCTGGCTTAACAGCGGCTCTCCACGCTATTTCTATCCGCTTTGAGGCTCCAGGCAGCTCGGCCTGGGTTTCTGAATTTCTCCCTTGACACTTTGTTACTTTTTCACCTTTTTTCTCATTTCATCCAGGGACACAGCGGCTCTCCACAGACTTTCCCGCGGCCCCTGGGCTCCAGGACCCTAGGCATGGGTTTCTGCCTAGCTCCCTTGACACTTTGCCATTTTTTCACCTTTTTTCTCATTTCATCCAGGGACACAGCGGCTCTCCACAGACTTTCCCGCGGCCCCTGGGCTCCAGGACCCTAGGCATGGGTTTCTGCCTAGCTCCCTTGACACTTTGCCATTTTTTCACCCTTTTTCTCATTTCATCCAGGGGCACAGCGGCTCTCCACAGACTTTCCCGCGGCCCCTGGGCTCCAGGACCCTAGGCATGGGTTTCTGCCTAGCTCCCTTGACACTTTGCCATTTTTTCACCTTTTTTCTCATTTCATCCAGGGACACAGCGGCTCTCCACAGACTTTCCCGCGGCCCCTGGGCTCCAGGACCCTAGGCATGGGTTTCTGCCTAGCTCCCTTGACACTTTGCCATTTTTTCACCCTTTTTCTCATTTCATCCAGGGGCACAGCGGCTCTCCACAGACTTTCCCGCGGCCCCTGGGCTCCAGGACCCTAGGCATGGGTTTCTGCCTAGCTCCCTTGACACTTTGCCATTTTTTCACCTTTTTTCTCATTTCATCCAGGGACACAGCGGCTCTCCACAGACTTTCCCGCGGCCCCTGGGCTCCAGGACCCTAGGCATGGGTTTCTGCCTAGCTCCCTTGACACTTTGCCATTTTTTCACCCTTTTTCTCATTTCATCCAGGGCAACAGCGGCTTTCCACAGACTTTGCAGCCGCCCCTGGGCTCCAGGACCCTAGGCATGGGTTTCTGCCTAGCTCCCTTGACACTTTGCCATTTTTCCACCTTTTTTCTCATTTCATCCAGGGACACAGCGGCTCTCCACAGACTTTGCAGCCGCCCCTGGGCTCCAGGCAGCTCGGCCTGAGTTTCTGAATTTCTCCCTTGACACTTTGCCATTTTTCCACCCTTTTTCTCATTTCATCCAGGGACACAGCGGCTCTCCACAGACTTTGCAGCCGCCCCTGGGCTCCAGGACCCTAGGCATGGGTTTCTGCCTAGCTCCCTTGACACTTTGCCATTTTTTCACCCTTTTTCTCAATTCATCCAGGGACACAGCGGCTCTCCACAGACTTTACAGCCGCCCCTGGGCTCCAGGACCCTAGGCATGGGTTTCTGAATTTTTCCCTTGACACTTTGCCATTTTTTCACCCTTTTTCTCATTTCATCCAGGGACACAGCGGCTCTCCACAGACTTTACAGCCGCCCCTGGGCTCCAGGCAGCTCGGCCTGAGTTTCTGAATTTCTCCCTTGACACTTTGCCATTTTTTCACCCTTTTTCTCAATTCATCCAGGGACACAGCGGCTCTCACAGACTTTAGAACCGCCCCTGGGCTCCAGGACCCTAGGCATGGGTTTCTGCCTAGCTCCCTTGACACTTTGCCATTTTTTCACCTTTTTTCTCATTTCATCCAGGGACACAGCGGCACTCCACAGACTTTACAGCCGCCCCTGGGCTCCAGGCAGCTCGGCCTGGGTTTCTGAATTTCTCCCTTGACACTTTGCCATTTTTTCACCTTTTTTCTCATTTCATCCAGGGACACAGCGGCTCTCCACAGACTTTGCAGCCGCCCCTGGGCTCCAGGACCCTAGGCATGGGTTTCTGAATTTTTCCCTTGACACTTTGCCATTTTTTCACCCTTTTTCTCATTTCATCCAGGGACACAGCGGCTCTCCACACACTTTAGAACCGCCCCTGGGCTCCAGGACCCTAGGCATGGGTTTCTGCCTAGCTCCCTTGACACTTTGCCATTTTTTCACCTTTTTTCTCATTTCATCCAGGGACACAGCGGCTCTCCACAGACTTTGCAGCCGCCCCTGGGCTCCAGCCAGCTCGGCCTGAGTTTCTGAATTTCTCCCTTGACACTTTGCCATTTTTTCACCTTTTTTCTCATTTCATCCAGGGACACAGCGGCTCTCACAGGCTTTAGAAACGCCCCTGGGCTCCAGGACCCTAGGCATGGGTTTCTGCCTAGCTCCCTTGACACTTTGCCATTTTTTCACCCTTTTTCTCATTTCATCCAGGGACACAGCGGCTCTCACAGACTTTAGAACCGCCCCTGGGCTCCAGGACCCTAGGCATGGGTTTCTGCCTAGCTCCCTTGACACTTTGCCATTTTTTCACCTTTTTTCTCATTTCATCCAGGGCAACAGCGGCTCTCCACAGACTTTCCCGCGGCCCCTGGGCTCCAGGACCCTAGGCATGGGTTTCTGCCTAGCTCCCTTGACACTTTGCCATTTTTTCACCCTTTTTCTCATTTCATCCAGGGACACAGCGGCTCTCACAGACTTTAGAACCGCCCCTGGGCTCCAGGACGCAAGGCATGGCTTACTCTCGCCCATTGACTTCAATGCATTTACTGCAACTCCTGCCTGTGTCCGCCAGAGGGCGTCTGGCTTAACAGCGGCTCTCCACGCTATTTCTATCCGCTTTGAGGCTCCAGGCAGCTCGGCCTGAGTTTCTGAATTTCTCCCTTGACACTTTGCCATTTTTTCACCTTTTTTCTCATTTCATCCAGGGACACAGCGGCTCTCCACAGACTTTGCAGCCGCCCCTGGGCTCCAGGCAGCTCGGCCTGGGTTTCTGAATTTCTCCCTTGACACTTTGCCATTTTTTCACCCATTTTCTCATTTCATCCAGGGACACAGCGGCACTCCACAGACTTTACAGCCGCCCCTGGGCTCCAGGCAGCTCGGCATGGGTTTCTGCCTAGCTCCCTTGACACTTTGCCATTTTTTCACCCTTTTTCTCAATTCATCCAGGGACACAGCGGCTCTCACAGACTTTAGAACCGCCCCTGGGCTCCAGGACCCTAGGCATGGGTTTCTGCCTAGCTCCCTTGACACTTTGCCATTTTTTCACCTTTTTTCTCATTTCATCCAGGGACACAGCGGCACTCCACAGACTTTACAGCCGCCCCTGGGCTCCAGGCAGCTCGGCCTGGGTTTCTGAATTTCTCCCTTGACACTTTGCCATTTTTTCACCTTTTTTCTCATTTCATCCAGGGACACAGCGGCTCTCCACAGACTTTGCAGCCGCCCCTGGGCTCCAGGACCCTAGGCATGGGTTTCTGAATTTTTCCCTTGACACTTTGCCATTTTTTCACCCTTTTTCTCATTTCATCCAGGGACACAGCGGCTCTCCACAGACTTTGCAGCCGCCCCTGGGCTCCAGGCAGCTCGGCCTGGGTTTCTGAATTTCTCCCTTGACACTTTGTTACTTTTTCACCTTTTTTCTCATTTCATCCAGGGACACAGCGGCTCTCCACAGACTTTCCCGCGGCCCCTGGGCTCCAGGACCCTAGGCATGGGTTTCTGCCTAGCTCCCTTGACACTTTGCCATTTTTCCACCTTTTTTCTCATTTCATCCAGGGACACAGCGGCTCTCCACAGACTTTGCAGCCGCCCCTGGGCTCCAGGCAGCTCGGCCTGGGTTTCTGAATTTCTCCCTTGACACTTTGCCATTTTTCCACCCTTTTTCTCATTTCATCCAGGGACACAGCGGCTCTCCACAGACTTTGCAGCCGCCCCTGGGCTCCAGGACCCTAGGCATGGGTTTCTGAATTTTTCCCTTGACACTTTGCCATTTTTTCACCCTTTTTCTCATTTCATCCAGGGACACAGCGGCTCTCCACAGACTTTGCAGCCGCCCCTGGGCTCCAGGCAGCTCGGCCTGGGTTTCTGAATTTCTCCCTTGACACTTTGTTACTTTTTCACCTTTTTTCTCATTTCATCCAGGGACACAGCGGCTCTCCACAGACTTTCCCGCGGCCCCTGGGCTCCAGGACCCTAGGCATGGGTTTCTGCCTAGCTCCCTTGACACTTTGCCATTTTTCCACCTTTTTTCTCATTTCATCCAGGGACACAGCGGCTCTCCACAGACTTTGCAGCCGCCCCTGGGCTCCAGGCAGCTCGGCCTGGGTTTCTGAATTTCTCCCTTGACACTTTGCCATTTTTCCACCCTTTTTCTCATTTCATCCAGGGACACAGCGGCTCTCCACAGACTTTGCAGCCGCCCCTGGGCTCCAGGACCCTAGGCATGGGTTTCTGCCTAGCTCCCTTGACACTTTGCCATTTTTTCACCCTTTTTCTCAATTCATCCAGGGACACAGCGGCTCTCCACACACTTTAGAACCGCCCCTGGGCTCCAGGCAGCTCGGCCTGAGTTTCTGAATTTCTCCCTTGACACTTTGCCATTTTTTCACCCTTTTTCTCATTTCATCCAGGGACACAGCGGCACTCCACAGACTTTACAGCCGCCCCTGGGCTCCAGGCAGCTCGGCATGGGTTTCTGCCTAGCTCCCTTGACACTTTGCCATTTTTCCACCCTTTTTCTCATTTCATCCAGGGACACAGCGGCTCTCCACAGACTTTGCAGCCGCCCCTGGGCTCCAGGACCCTAGGCATGGGTTTCTGCCTAGCTCCCTTGACACTTTGCCATTTTTTCACCCTTTTTCTCAATTCATCCAGGGACACAGCGGCTCTCCACACACTTTAGAACCGCCCCTGGGCTCCAGGCAGCTCGGCCTGAGTTTCTGAATTTCTCCCTTGACACTTTGCCATTTTTTCACCTTTTTTCTCATTTCATCCAGGGCAACAGCGGCTCTCCACAGACTTTCCCGCGGCCCCTGGGCTCCAGGACCCTAGGCATGGGTTTCTGCCTAGCTCCCTTGACACTTTGCCATTTTTTCACCCTTTTTCTCATTTCATCCAGGGACACAGCGGCTCTCACAGACTTTAGAACCGCCCCTGGGCTCCAGGACGCAAGGCATGGCTTACTCTCGCCCATTGACTTCAATGCATTTACTGCAACTCCTGCCTGTGTCCGCCAGAGGGCGTCTGGCTTAACAGCGGCTCTCCACGCTATTTCTATCCGCTTTGAGGCTCCAGGCAGCTCGGCCTGAGTTTCTGAATTTCTCCCTTGACACTTTGCCATTTTTTCACCTTTTTTCTCATTTCATCCAGGGACACAGCGGCTCTCCACAGACTTTGCAGCCGCCCCTGGGCTCCAGGCAGCTCGGCCTGGGTTTCTGAATTTCTCCCTTGACACTTTGCCATTTTTTCACCCATTTTCTCATTTCATCCAGGGACACAGCGGCACTCCACAGACTTTACAGCCGCCCCTGGGCTCCAGGCAGCTCGGCATGGGTTTCTGCCTAGCTCCCTTGACACTTTGCCATTTTTTCACCCTTTTTCTCAATTCATCCAGGGACACAGCGGCTCTCACAGACTTTAGAACCGCCCCTGGGCTCCAGGACCCTAGGCATGGGTTTCTGCCTAGCTCCCTTGACACTTTGCCATTTTTTCACCTTTTTTCTCATTTCATCCAGGGACACAGCGGCACTCCACAGACTTTACAGCCGCCCCTGGGCTCCAGGCAGCTCGGCCTGGGTTTCTGAATTTCTCCCTTGACACTTTGCCATTTTTTCACCTTTTTTCTCATTTCATCCAGGGACACAGCGGCTCTCCACAGACTTTGCAGCCGCCCCTGGGCTCCAGGACCCTAGGCATGGGTTTCTGAATTTTTCCCTTGACACTTTGCCATTTTTTCACCCTTTTTCTCATTTCATCCAGGGACACAGCGGCTCTCCACAGACTTTGCAGCCGCCCCTGGGCTCCAGGCAGCTCGGCCTGGGTTTCTGAATTTCTCCCTTGACACTTTGTTACTTTTTCACCTTTTTTCTCATTTCATCCAGGGACACAGCGGCTCTCCACAGACTTTCCCGCGGCCCCTGGGCTCCAGGACCCTAGGCATGGGTTTCTGCCTAGCTCCCTTGACACTTTGCCATTTTTCCACCTTTTTTCTCATTTCATCCAGGGACACAGCGGCTCTCCACAGACTTTGCAGCCGCCCCTGGGCTCCAGGCAGCTCGGCCTGGGTTTCTGAATTTCTCCCTTGACACTTTGCCATTTTTCCACCCTTTTTCTCATTTCATCCAGGGACACAGCGGCTCTCCACAGACTTTGCAGCCGCCCCTGGGCTCCAGGACCCTAGGCATGGGTTTCTGCCTAGCTCCCTTGACACTTTGCCATTTTTTCACCCTTTTTCTCAATTCATCCAGGGACACAGCGGCTCTCCACACACTTTAGAACCGCCCCTGGGCTCCAGGCAGCTCGGCCTGAGTTTCTGAATTTCTCCCTTGACACTTTGCCATTTTTTCACCCTTTTTCTCATTTCATCCAGGGACACAGCGGCACTCCACAGACTTTACAGCCGCCCCTGGGCTCCAGGCAGCTCGGCATGGGTTTCTGCCTAGCTCCCTTGACACTTTGCCATTTTTCCACCCTTTTTCTCATTTCATCCAGGGACACAGCGGCTCTCCACAGACTTTGCAGCCGCCCCTGGGCTCCAGGACCCTAGGCATGGGTTTCTGCCTAGCTCCCTTGACACTTTGCCATTTTTTCACCCTTTTTCTCAATTCATCCAGGGACACAGCGGCTCTCCACACACTTTAGAACCGCCCCTGGGCTCCAGGCAGCTCGGCCTGAGTTTCTGAATTTCTCCCTTGACACTTTGCCATTTTTTCACCTTTTTTCTCATTTCATCCAGGGCAACAGCGGCTCTCCACAGACTTTCCCGCGGCCCCTGGGCTCCAGGACCCTAGGCATGGGTTTCTGCCTAGCTCCCTTGACACTTTGCCATTTTTTCACCCTTTTTCTCATTTCATCCAGGGACACAGCGGCTCTCACAGACTTTAGAACCGCCCCTGGGCTCCAGGACGCAAGGCATGGCTTACTCTCGCCCATTGACTTCAATGCATTTACTGCAACTCCTGCCTGTGTCCGCCAGAGGGCGTCTGGCTTAACAGCGGCTCTCCACGCTATTTCTATCCGCTTTGAGGCTCCAGGCAGCTCGGCCTGAGTTTCTGAATTTCTCCCTTGACACTTTGCCATTTTTTCACCTTTTTTCTCATTTCATCCAGGGACACAGCGGCTCTCCACAGACTTTGCAGCCGCCCCTGGGCTCCAGGCAGCTCGGCCTGGGTTTCTGAATTTCTCCCTTGACACTTTGCCATTTTTTCACCCATTTTCTCATTTCATCCAGGGACACAGCGGCACTCCACAGACTTTACAGCCGCCCCTGGGCTCCAGGCAGCTCGGCATGGGTTTCTGCCTAGCTCCCTTGACACTTTGCCATTTTTTCACCCTTTTTCTCAATTCATCCAGGGACACAGCGGCTCTCACAGACTTTAGAACCGCCCCTGGGCTCCAGGACCCTAGGCATGGGTTTCTGCCTAGCTCCCTTGACACTTTGCCATTTTTTCACCTTTTTTCTCATTTCATCCAGGGACACAGCGGCACTCCACAGACTTTACAGCCGCCCCTGGGCTCCAGGCAGCTCGGCCTGGGTTTCTGAATTTCTCCCTTGACACTTTGCCATTTTTTCACCTTTTTTCTCATTTCATCCAGGGACACAGCGGCTCTCCACAGACTTTGCAGCCGCCCCTGGGCTCCAGGACCCTAGGCATGGGTTTCTGAATTTTTCCCTTGACACTTTGCCATTTTTTCACCCTTTTTCTCATTTCATCCAGGGACACAGCGGCTCTCCACAGACTTTGCAGCCGCCCCTGGGCTCCAGGCAGCTCGGCCTGGGTTTCTGAATTTCTCCCTTGACACTTTGTTACTTTTTCACCTTTTTTCTCATTTCATCCAGGGACACAGCGGCTCTCCACAGACTTTCCCGCGGCCCCTGGGCTCCAGGACCCTAGGCATGGGTTTCTGCCTAGCTCCCTTGACACTTTGCCATTTTTCCACCTTTTTTCTCATTTCATCCAGGGACACAGCGGCTCTCCACAGACTTTGCAGCCGCCCCTGGGCTCCAGGCAGCTCGGCCTGGGTTTCTGAATTTCTCCCTTGACACTTTGCCATTTTTCCACCCTTTTTCTCATTTCATCCAGGGACACAGCGGCTCTCCACAGACTTTGCAGCCGCCCCTGGGCTCCAGGACCCTAGGCATGGGTTTCTGCCTAGCTCCCTTGACACTTTGCCATTTTTTCACCCTTTTTCTCAATTCATCCAGGGACACAGCGGCTCTCCACACACTTTAGAACCGCCCCTGGGCTCCAGGCAGCTCGGCCTGAGTTTCTGAATTTCTCCCTTGACACTTTGCCATTTTTTCACCCTTTTTCTCATTTCATCCAGGGACACAGCGGCACTCCACAGACTTTACAGCCGCCCCTGGGCTCCAGGCAGCTCGGCATGGGTTTCTGCCTAGCTCCCTTGACACTTTGCCATTTTTCCACCCTTTTTCTCATTTCATCCAGGGACACAGCGGCTCTCCACAGACTTTGCAGCCGCCCCTGGGCTCCAGGACCCTAGGCATGGGTTTCTGCCTAGCTCCCTTGACACTTTGCCATTTTTTCACCCTTTTTCTCAATTCATCCAGGGACACAGCGGCTCTCCACACACTTTAGAACCGCCCCTGGGCTCCAGGCAGCTCGGCCTGAGTTTCTGAATTTCTCCCTTGACACTTTGCCATTTTTTCACCTTTTTTCTCATTTCATCCAGGGCAACAGCGGCTCTCCACAGACTTTCCCGCGGCCCCTGGGCTCCAGGACCCTAGGCATGGGTTTCTGCCTAGCTCCCTTGACACTTTGCCATTTTTTCACCCTTTTTCTCATTTCATCCAGGGACACAGCGGCTCTCACAGACTTTAGAACCGCCCCTGGGCTCCAGGACGCAAGGCATGGCTTACTCTCGCCCATTGACTTCAATGCATTTACTGCAACTCCTGCCTGTGTCCGCCAGAGGGCGTCTGGCTTAACAGCGGCTCTCCACGCTATTTCTATCCGCTTTGAGGCTCCAGGCAGCTCGGCCTGAGTTTCTGAATTTCTCCCTTGACACTTTGCCATTTTTTCACCTTTTTTCTCATTTCATCCAGGGACACAGCGGCTCTCCACAGACTTTGCAGCCGCCCCTGGGCTCCAGGCAGCTCGGCCTGGGTTTCTGAATTTCTCCCTTGACACTTTGCCATTTTTTCACCCATTTTCTCATTTCATCCAGGGACACAGCGGCACTCCACAGACTTTACAGCCGCCCCTGGGCTCCAGGCAGCTCGGCATGGGTTTCTGCCTAGCTCCCTTGACACTTTGCCATTTTTTCACCCTTTTTCTCAATTCATCCAGGGACACAGCGGCTCTCACAGACTTTAGAACCGCCCCTGGGCTCCAGGACCCTAGGCATGGGTTTCTGCCTAGCTCCCTTGACACTTTGCCATTTTTTCACCTTTTTTCTCATTTCATCCAGGGACACAGCGGCACTCCACAGACTTTACAGCCGCCCCTGGGCTCCAGGCAGCTCGGCCTGGGTTTCTGAATTTCTCCCTTGACACTTTGCCATTTTTTCACCTTTTTTCTCATTTCATCCAGGGACACAGCGGCTCTCCACAGACTTTGCAGCCGCCCCTGGGCTCCAGGACCCTAGGCATGGGTTTCTGAATTTTTCCCTTGACACTTTGCCATTTTTTCACCCTTTTTCTCATTTCATCCAGGGACACAGCGGCTCTCCACAGACTTTGCAGCCGCCCCTGGGCTCCAGGCAGCTCGGCCTGGGTTTCTGAATTTCTCCCTTGACACTTTGTTACTTTTTCACCTTTTTTCTCATTTCATCCAGGGACACAGCGGCTCTCCACAGACTTTCCCGCGGCCCCTGGGCTCCAGGACCCTAGGCATGGGTTTCTGCCTAGCTCCCTTGACACTTTGCCATTTTTCCACCTTTTTTCTCATTTCATCCAGGGACACAGCGGCTCTCCACAGACTTTGCAGCCGCCCCTGGGCTCCAGGCAGCTCGGCCTGGGTTTCTGAATTTCTCCCTTGACACTTTGCCATTTTTCCACCCTTTTTCTCATTTCATCCAGGGACACAGCGGCTCTCCACAGACTTTGCAGCCGCCCCTGGGCTCCAGGACCCTAGGCATGGGTTTCTGCCTAGCTCCCTTGACACTTTGCCATTTTTTCACCCTTTTTCTCAATTCATCCAGGGACACAGCGGCTCTCCACACACTTTAGAACCGCCCCTGGGCTCCAGGCAGCTCGGCCTGAGTTTCTGAATTTCTCCCTTGACACTTTGCCATTTTTTCACCCTTTTTCTCATTTCATCCAGGGACACAGCGGCACTCCACAGACTTTACAGCCGCCCCTGGGCTCCAGGCAGCTCGGCATGGGTTTCTGCCTAGCTCCCTTGACACTTTGCCATTTTTCCACCCTTTTTCTCATTTCATCCAGGGACACAGCGGCTCTCCACAGACTTTGCAGCCGCCCCTGGGCTCCAGGACCCTAGGCATGGGTTTCTGCCTAGCTCCCTTGACACTTTGCCATTTTTTCACCCTTTTTCTCAATTCATCCAGGGACACAGCGGCTCTCCACACACTTTAGAACCGCCCCTGGGCTCCAGGCAGCTCGGCCTGAGTTTCTGAATTTCTCCCTTGACACTTTGCCATTTTTTCACCTTTTTTCTCATTTCATCCAGGGACACAGCGGCTCTCCACAGACTTTGCAGCCGCCCCTGGGCTCCAGGCAGCTCGGCCTGGGTTTCTGAATTTCTCCCTTGACACTTTGCCATTTTTTCACCCATTTTCTCATTTCATCCAGGGACACAGCGGCACTCCACAGACTTTACAGCCGCCCCTGGGCTCCAGGCAGCTCGGCATGGGTTTCTGCCTAGCTCCCTTGACACTTTGCCATTTTTCCACCCTTTTTCTCATTTCATCCAGGGACACAGCGGCTCTCACAGACTTTAGAACCGCCCCTGGGCTCCAGGCAGCTCGGCCTGAGTTTCTGAATTTCTCCCTTGACACTTTGCCATTTTTTCACCCTTTTTCTCATTTCATCCAGGGACACAGCGGCTCTCCACAGACTTTACAGCCGCCCCTGGGCTCCAGGACCCTAGGCATGGGTTTCTGAATTTCTCCCTTGACACTTTGCCATTTTTTCACCTTTTTTCTCATTTCATCCAGGGACACAGCGGCTCTCCACAGACTTTCCCGCGGCCCCTTGGCTCCAGGACCCTAGGCATGGGTTTCTGAATTTCTCCCTTGACACTTTGCCATTTTTTCACCTTTTTTCTCATTTCATCCAGGGCAACAGCGGCTCTCCACAGACTTTCCCGCGGCCCCTGGGCTCCAGGACCCTAGGCATGGGTTTCTGCCTAGCTCCCTTGACACTTTGCCATTTTTTCACCCTTTTTCTCATTTCATCCAGGGACACAGCGGCTCTCCACAGACTTTGCAGCCGCCCCTGGGCTCCAGGACCCTAGGCATGGGTTTCTGCCTAGCTCCCTTGACACTTTGCCATTTTTCCACCTTTTTTCTCATTTCATCCAGGGACACAGCGGCTCTCCACAGACTTTGCAGCCGCCCCTGGGCTCCAGGACCCTAGGCATGGGTTTCTGCCTAGCTCCCTTGACACTTTGCCATTTTTTCACCCTTTTTCTCATTTCATCCAGGGCAACAGCGGCTTTCCACAGACTTTGCAGCCGCCCCTGGGCTCCAGGACCCTAGGCATGGGTTTCTGCCTAGCTCCCTTGACACTTTGCCATTTTTTCACCCTTTTTCTCAATTCATCCAGGGACACAGCGGCTCTCCACACACTTTAGAACCGCCCCTGGGCTCCAGGCAGCTCGGCCTGAGTTTCTGAATTTCTCCCTTGACACTTTGCCATTTTTTCACCCTTTTTCTCAATTCATCCAGGGACACAGCGGCTCTCCACACACTTTAGAACCGCCCCTGGGCTCCAGGACCCTAGGCATGGGTTTCTGAATTTTTCCCTTGACACTTTGCCATTTTTTCACCCTTTTTCTCATTTCATCCAGGGACACAGCGGCTCTCCACAGACTTTACAGCCGCCCCTGGGCTCCAGGCAGCTCGGCCTGAGTTTCTGAATTTCTCCCTTGACACTTTGCCATTTTTTCACCCTTTTTCTCAATTCATCCAGGGACACAGCGGCTCTCACAGACTTTAGAACCGCCCCTGGGCTCCAGGACCCTAGGCATGGGTTTCTGCCTAGCTCCCTTGACACTTTGCCATTTTTTCACCTTTTTTCTCATTTCATCCAGGGACACAGCGGCACTCCACAGACTTTACAGCCGCCCCTGGGCTCCAGGCAGCTCGGCCTGGGTTTCTGAATTTCTCCCTTGACACTTTGCCATTTTTTCACCTTTTTTCTCATTTCATCCAGGGACACAGCGGCTCTCCACAGACTTTGCAGCCGCCCCTGGGCTCCAGGCAGCTCGGCCTGGGTTTCTGAATTTCTCCCTTGACACTTTGCCATTTTTCCACCCTTTTTCTCATTTCATCCAGGGACACAGCGGCACTCCACAGACTTTGCAGCCGCCCCTGGGCTCCAGGCAGCTCGGCCTGAGTTTCTGAATTTCTCCCTTGACACTTTGCCATTTTTTCACCCTTTTTCTCATTTCATCCAGGGACACAGCGGCACTCCACAGACTTTCCCGCGGCCCCTGGGCTCCAGGACCCTAGGCATGGGTTTCTGCCTAGCTCCCTTGACACTTTGCCATTTTTTCACCTTTTTTCTCATTTCATCCAGGGCAACAGCGGCTCTCCACAGACTTTCCCGCGGCCCCTGGGCTCCAGGACCCTAGGCATGGGTTTCTGCCTAGCTCCCTTGACACTTTGCCATTTTTTCACCCTTTTTCTCATTTCATCCAGGGACACAGCGGCTCTCACAGACTTTAGAACCGCCCCTGGGCTCCAGGCAGCTCGGCCTGAGTTTCTGAATTTCTCCCTTGACACTTTGCCATTTTTTCACCCTTTTTCTCATTTCATCCAGGGACACAGCGGCTCTCACAGACTTTAGAACCGCCCCTGGGCTCCAGGACGCAAGGCATGGGTTTCTGAATTTCTCCCTTGACACTTTGCCATTTTTTCACCTTTTTCCTCATTTCATCCAGGGACACAGCGGCTCTCCACAGACTTTCCCGCGGCCCCTGGGCTCCAGGACCCTAGGCATGGGTTTCTGCCTAGCTCCCTTGACACTTTGCCATTTTTTCACCTTTTTTCTCATTTCATCCAGGGCAACAGCGGCTCTCACAGACTTTAGAACCGCCCCTGGGCTCCAGGACCCTAGGCATGGGTTTCTGCCTAGCTCCCTTGACACTTTGCCATTTTTTCACCTTTTTTCTCATTTCATCCAGGGCAACAGCGGCTCTCACAGGCTTTAGAACCGCCCCTGGGCTCCAGGACCCTAGGCATGGGTTTCTGCCTAGCTCCCTTGACACTTTGCCATTTTTCCACCCTTTTTCTCATTTCATCCAGGGACACAGCGGCTCTCCACAGACTTTACAGCCGCCCCTGGGCTCCAGGACCCTAGGCACGGGTTTCTGAATTTTTCCCTTGACACTTTGCCATTTTTTCACCCTTTTTCTCATTTCATCCAGGGACACAGCGGCTCTCCACAGACTTTCCCGCGGCCCCTGGGCTCCAGGACCGTAGGCATGGGTTTCTGCCTAGCTCCCTTGACACTTTGCCATTTTTTCACCTTTTTTCTCATTTCATCCAGGGACACAGCGGCTCTCCACAGACTTTGCATCCGCCCCTGGGCTCCAGGCAGCTCGGCCTGAGTTTCTGAATTTCTCCCTTGACACTTTGTTACTTTTTCACCTTTTTTCTCATTTCATCCAGGGACACAGCGGCTCTCCACAGACTTTCCCGCGGCCCCTGGGCTCCAGGACCCTAGGCATGGGTTTCTGCCTAGCTCCCTTGACACTTTGCCATTTTTTCACCTTTTTTCTCATTTCATCCAGGGCAACAGCGGCTCTCACAGACTTTAGAGCGGCCCCTGGGCTCCAGGACCCTAGGCATGGGTTTCTGCCTAGCTCCCTTGACACTTTGCCATTTTTTCACCTTTTTTCTCATTTCATCCAGGGACACAGCGGCTCTCCACAGACTTTACAGCCGCCCCTGGGCTCCAGGACCCTAGGCATGGGTTTCTGAATTTCTCCCTTGACACTTTGCCATTTTTTCACCTTTTTTCTCATTTCATCCAGGGCAACAGCGGCTCTCACATGCTTTAGAACCGCCCCTGGGCTCCAGGCAGCTCGGCCTGAGTTTCTGAATTTCTCCCTTGACACTTTGCCATTTTTCCACCCTTTTTCTCATTTCATCCAGGGCAACAGCGGCTCTCCACACACTTTAGAACCGCCCCTGGGCTCCAGGACGCAAGGCATGGGTTACTCTCGCCCATTGACTTCAATGCATTTACTGCAACTCCTGCCTGTGTCCGCCAGAGGGCGTCTGGCTTAACAGCGGCTCTCCACGCTATTTCTATCCGCTTTGAGGCTCCAGGCAGCTCGGCCTGGGTTTCTGAATTTCTCCCTTGACACTTTGTTACTTTTTCACCTTTTTTCTCATTTCATCCAGGGACACAGCGGCTCTCCACAGACTTTCCCGCGGCCCCTGGGCTCCAGGACCCTAGGCATGGGTTTCTGCCTAGCTCCCTTGACACTTTGCCATTTTTTCACCTTTTTTCTCATTTCATCCAGGGACACAGCGGCTCTCCACAGACTTTCCCGCGGCCCCTGGGCTCCAGGACCCTAGGCATGGGTTTCTGCCTAGCTCCCTTGACACTTTGCCATTTTTTCACCCTTTTTCTCATTTCATCCAGGGGCACAGCGGCTCTCCACAGACTTTCCCGCGGCCCCTGGGCTCCAGGACCCTAGGCATGGGTTTCTGCCTAGCTCCCTTGACACTTTGCCATTTTTTCACCTTTTTTCTCATTTCATCCAGGGACACAGCGGCTCTCCACAGACTTTCCCGCGGCCCCTGGGCTCCAGGACCCTAGGCATGGGTTTCTGCCTAGCTCCCTTGACACTTTGCCATTTTTTCACCCTTTTTCTCATTTCATCCAGGGGCACAGCGGCTCTCCACAGACTTTCCCGCGGCCCCTGGGCTCCAGGACCCTAGGCATGGGTTTCTGCCTAGCTCCCTTGACACTTTGCCATTTTTTCACCTTTTTTCTCATTTCATCCAGGGACACAGCGGCTCTCCACAGACTTTCCCGCGGCCCCTGGGCTCCAGGACCCTAGGCATGGGTTTCTGCCTAGCTCCCTTGACACTTTGCCATTTTTTCACCCTTTTTCTCATTTCATCCAGGGCAACAGCGGCTTTCCACAGACTTTGCAGCCGCCCCTGGGCTCCAGGACCCTAGGCATGGGTTTCTGCCTAGCTCCCTTGACACTTTGCCATTTTTCCACCTTTTTTCTCATTTCATCCAGGGACACAGCGGCTCTCCACAGACTTTGCAGCCGCCCCTGGGCTCCAGGCAGCTCGGCCTGAGTTTCTGAATTTCTCCCTTGACACTTTGCCATTTTTCCACCCTTTTTCTCATTTCATCCAGGGACACAGCGGCTCTCCACAGACTTTGCAGCCGCCCCTGGGCTCCAGGACCCTAGGCATGGGTTTCTGCCTAGCTCCCTTGACACTTTGCCATTTTTTCACCCTTTTTCTCAATTCATCCAGGGACACAGCGGCTCTCCACAGACTTTACAGCCGCCCCTGGGCTCCAGGACCCTAGGCATGGGTTTCTGAATTTTTCCCTTGACACTTTGCCATTTTTTCACCCTTTTTCTCATTTCATCCAGGGACACAGCGGCTCTCCACAGACTTTACAGCCGCCCCTGGGCTCCAGGCAGCTCGGCCTGAGTTTCTGAATTTCTCCCTTGACACTTTGCCATTTTTTCACCCTTTTTCTCAATTCATCCAGGGACACAGCGGCTCTCACAGACTTTAGAACCGCCCCTGGGCTCCAGGACCCTAGGCATGGGTTTCTGCCTAGCTCCCTTGACACTTTGCCATTTTTTCACCTTTTTTCTCATTTCATCCAGGGACACAGCGGCACTCCACAGACTTTACAGCCGCCCCTGGGCTCCAGGCAGCTCGGCCTGGGTTTCTGAATTTCTCCCTTGACACTTTGCCATTTTTTCACCTTTTTTCTCATTTCATCCAGGGACACAGCGGCTCTCCACAGACTTTGCAGCCGCCCCTGGGCTCCAGGACCCTAGGCATGGGTTTCTGAATTTTTCCCTTGACACTTTGCCATTTTTTCACCCTTTTTCTCATTTCATCCAGGGACACAGCGGCTCTCCACACACTTTAGAACCGCCCCTGGGCTCCAGGACCCTAGGCATGGGTTTCTGCCTAGCTCCCTTGACACTTTGCCATTTTTTCACCTTTTTTCTCATTTCATCCAGGGACACAGCGGCTCTCCACAGACTTTGCAGCCGCCCCTGGGCTCCAGCCAGCTCGGCCTGAGTTTCTGAATTTCTCCCTTGACACTTTGCCATTTTTTCACCTTTTTTCTCATTTCATCCAGGGACACAGCGGCTCTCACAGGCTTTAGAAACGCCCCTGGGCTCCAGGACCCTAGGCATGGGTTTCTGCCTAGCTCCCTTGACACTTTGCCATTTTTTCACCCTTTTTCTCATTTCATCCAGGGACACAGCGGCTCTCACAGACTTTAGAACCGCCCCTGGGCTCCAGGACCCTAGGCATGGGTTTCTGCCTAGCTCCCTTGACACTTTGCCATTTTTTCACCTTTTTTCTCATTTCATCCAGGGCAACAGCGGCTCTCCACAGACTTTCCCGCGGCCCCTGGGCTCCAGGACCCTAGGCATGGGTTTCTGCCTAGCTCCCTTGACACTTTGCCATTTTTTCACCCTTTTTCTCATTTCATCCAGGGACACAGCGGCTCTCACAGACTTTAGAACCGCCCCTGGGCTCCAGGACGCAAGGCATGGCTTACTCTCGCCCATTGACTTCAATGCATTTACTGCAACTCCTGCCTGTGTCCGCCAGAGGGCGTCTGGCTTAACAGCGGCTCTCCACGCTATTTCTATCCGCTTTGAGGCTCCAGGCAGCTCGGCCTGAGTTTCTGAATTTCTCCCTTGACACTTTGCCATTTTTTCACCTTTTTTCTCATTTCATCCAGGGACACAGCGGCTCTCCACAGACTTTGCAGCCGCCCCTGGGCTCCAGGCAGCTCGGCCTGGGTTTCTGAATTTCTCCCTTGACACTTTGCCATTTTTTCACCCATTTTCTCATTTCATCCAGGGACACAGCGGCACTCCACAGACTTTACAGCCGCCCCTGGGCTCCAGGCAGCTCGGCATGGGTTTCTGCCTAGCTCCCTTGACACTTTGCCATTTTTTCACCCTTTTTCTCAATTCATCCAGGGACACAGCGGCTCTCACAGACTTTAGAACCGCCCCTGGGCTCCAGGACCCTAGGCATGGGTTTCTGCCTAGCTCCCTTGACACTTTGCCATTTTTTCACCTTTTTTCTCATTTCATCCAGGGACACAGCGGCACTCCACAGACTTTACAGCCGCCCCTGGGCTCCAGGCAGCTCGGCCTGGGTTTCTGAATTTCTCCCTTGACACTTTGCCATTTTTTCACCTTTTTTCTCATTTCATCCAGGGACACAGCGGCTCTCCACAGACTTTGCAGCCGCCCCTGGGCTCCAGGACCCTAGGCATGGGTTTCTGAATTTTTCCCTTGACACTTTGCCATTTTTTCACCCTTTTTCTCATTTCATCCAGGGACACAGCGGCTCTCCACAGACTTTGCAGCCGCCCCTGGGCTCCAGGCAGCTCGGCCTGGGTTTCTGAATTTCTCCCTTGACACTTTGTTACTTTTTCACCTTTTTTCTCATTTCATCCAGGGACACAGCGGCTCTCCACAGACTTTCCCGCGGCCCCTGGGCTCCAGGACCCTAGGCATGGGTTTCTGCCTAGCTCCCTTGACACTTTGCCATTTTTCCACCTTTTTTCTCATTTCATCCAGGGACACAGCGGCTCTCCACAGACTTTGCAGCCGCCCCTGGGCTCCAGGCAGCTCGGCCTGGGTTTCTGAATTTCTCCCTTGACACTTTGCCATTTTTCCACCCTTTTTCTCATTTCATCCAGGGACACAGCGGCTCTCCACAGACTTTGCAGCCGCCCCTGGGCTCCAGGACCCTAGGCATGGGTTTCTGCCTAGCTCCCTTGACACTTTGCCATTTTTTCACCCTTTTTCTCAATTCATCCAGGGACACAGCGGCTCTCCACACACTTTAGAACCGCCCCTGGGCTCCAGGCAGCTCGGCCTGAGTTTCTGAATTTCTCCCTTGACACTTTGCCATTTTTTCACCCTTTTTCTCATTTCATCCAGGGACACAGCGGCACTCCACAGACTTTACAGCCGCCCCTGGGCTCCAGGCAGCTCGGCATGGGTTTCTGCCTAGCTCCCTTGACACTTTGCCATTTTTCCACCCTTTTTCTCATTTCATCCAGGGACACAGCGGCTCTCCACAGACTTTGCAGCCGCCCCTGGGCTCCAGGACCCTAGGCATGGGTTTCTGCCTAGCTCCCTTGACACTTTGCCATTTTTTCACCCTTTTTCTCAATTCATCCAGGGACACAGCGGCTCTCCACACACTTTAGAACCGCCCCTGGGCTCCAGGCAGCTCGGCCTGAGTTTCTGAATTTCTCCCTTGACACTTTGCCATTTTTTCACCTTTTTTCTCATTTCATCCAGGGCAACAGCGGCTCTCCACAGACTTTCCCGCGGCCCCTGGGCTCCAGGACCCTAGGCATGGGTTTCTGCCTAGCTCCCTTGACACTTTGCCATTTTTTCACCCTTTTTCTCATTTCATCCAGGGACACAGCGGCTCTCACAGACTTTAGAACCGCCCCTGGGCTCCAGGACGCAAGGCATGGCTTACTCTCGCCCATTGACTTCAATGCATTTACTGCAACTCCTGCCTGTGTCCGCCAGAGGGCGTCTGGCTTAACAGCGGCTCTCCACGCTATTTCTATCCGCTTTGAGGCTCCAGGCAGCTCGGCCTGAGTTTCTGAATTTCTCCCTTGACACTTTGCCATTTTTTCACCTTTTTTCTCATTTCATCCAGGGACACAGCGGCTCTCCACAGACTTTGCAGCCGCCCCTGGGCTCCAGGCAGCTCGGCCTGGGTTTCTGAATTTCTCCCTTGACACTTTGCCATTTTTTCACCCATTTTCTCATTTCATCCAGGGACACAGCGGCACTCCACAGACTTTACAGCCGCCCCTGGGCTCCAGGCAGCTCGGCATGGGTTTCTGCCTAGCTCCCTTGACACTTTGCCATTTTTTCACCCTTTTTCTCAATTCATCCAGGGACACAGCGGCTCTCACAGACTTTAGAACCGCCCCTGGGCTCCAGGACCCTAGGCATGGGTTTCTGCCTAGCTCCCTTGACACTTTGCCATTTTTTCACCTTTTTTCTCATTTCATCCAGGGACACAGCGGCACTCCACAGACTTTACAGCCGCCCCTGGGCTCCAGGCAGCTCGGCCTGGGTTTCTGAATTTCTCCCTTGACACTTTGCCATTTTTTCACCTTTTTTCTCATTTCATCCAGGGACACAGCGGCTCTCCACAGACTTTGCAGCCGCCCCTGGGCTCCAGGACCCTAGGCATGGGTTTCTGAATTTTTCCCTTGACACTTTGCCATTTTTTCACCCTTTTTCTCATTTCATCCAGGGACACAGCGGCTCTCCACAGACTTTGCAGCCGCCCCTGGGCTCCAGGCAGCTCGGCCTGGGTTTCTGAATTTCTCCCTTGACACTTTGTTACTTTTTCACCTTTTTTCTCATTTCATCCAGGGACACAGCGGCTCTCCACAGACTTTCCCGCGGCCCCTGGGCTCCAGGACCCTAGGCATGGGTTTCTGCCTAGCTCCCTTGACACTTTGCCATTTTTCCACCTTTTTTCTCATTTCATCCAGGGACACAGCGGCTCTCCACAGACTTTGCAGCCGCCCCTGGGCTCCAGGCAGCTCGGCCTGGGTTTCTGAATTTCTCCCTTGACACTTTGCCATTTTTCCACCCTTTTTCTCATTTCATCCAGGGACACAGCGGCTCTCCACAGACTTTGCAGCCGCCCCTGGGCTCCAGGACCCTAGGCATGGGTTTCTGCCTAGCTCCCTTGACACTTTGCCATTTTTTCACCCTTTTTCTCAATTCATCCAGGGACACAGCGGCTCTCCACACACTTTAGAACCGCCCCTGGGCTCCAGGCAGCTCGGCCTGAGTTTCTGAATTTCTCCCTTGACACTTTGCCATTTTTTCACCCTTTTTCTCATTTCATCCAGGGACACAGCGGCACTCCACAGACTTTACAGCCGCCCCTGGGCTCCAGGCAGCTCGGCATGGGTTTCTGCCTAGCTCCCTTGACACTTTGCCATTTTTCCACCCTTTTTCTCATTTCATCCAGGGACACAGCGGCTCTCCACAGACTTTGCAGCCGCCCCTGGGCTCCAGGACCCTAGGCATGGGTTTCTGCCTAGCTCCCTTGACACTTTGCCATTTTTTCACCCTTTTTCTCAATTCATCCAGGGACACAGCGGCTCTCCACACACTTTAGAACCGCCCCTGGGCTCCAGGCAGCTCGGCCTGAGTTTCTGAATTTCTCCCTTGACACTTTGCCATTTTTTCACCTTTTTTCTCATTTCATCCAGGGCAACAGCGGCTCTCCACAGACTTTCCCGCGGCCCCTGGGCTCCAGGACCCTAGGCATGGGTTTCTGCCTAGCTCCCTTGACACTTTGCCATTTTTTCACCCTTTTTCTCATTTCATCCAGGGACACAGCGGCTCTCACAGACTTTAGAACCGCCCCTGGGCTCCAGGACGCAAGGCATGGCTTACTCTCGCCCATTGACTTCAATGCATTTACTGCAACTCCTGCCTGTGTCCGCCAGAGGGCGTCTGGCTTAACAGCGGCTCTCCACGCTATTTCTATCCGCTTTGAGGCTCCAGGCAGCTCGGCCTGAGTTTCTGAATTTCTCCCTTGACACTTTGCCATTTTTTCACCTTTTTTCTCATTTCATCCAGGGACACAGCGGCTCTCCACAGACTTTGCAGCCGCCCCTGGGCTCCAGGCAGCTCGGCCTGGGTTTCTGAATTTCTCCCTTGACACTTTGCCATTTTTTCACCCATTTTCTCATTTCATCCAGGGACACAGCGGCACTCCACAGACTTTACAGCCGCCCCTGGGCTCCAGGCAGCTCGGCATGGGTTTCTGCCTAGCTCCCTTGACACTTTGCCATTTTTTCACCCTTTTTCTCAATTCATCCAGGGACACAGCGGCTCTCACAGACTTTAGAACCGCCCCTGGGCTCCAGGACCCTAGGCATGGGTTTCTGCCTAGCTCCCTTGACACTTTGCCATTTTTTCACCTTTTTTCTCATTTCATCCAGGGACACAGCGGCACTCCACAGACTTTACAGCCGCCCCTGGGCTCCAGGCAGCTCGGCCTGGGTTTCTGAATTTCTCCCTTGACACTTTGCCATTTTTTCACCTTTTTTCTCATTTCATCCAGGGACACAGCGGCTCTCCACAGACTTTGCAGCCGCCCCTGGGCTCCAGGACCCTAGGCATGGGTTTCTGAATTTTTCCCTTGACACTTTGCCATTTTTTCACCCTTTTTCTCATTTCATCCAGGGACACAGCGGCTCTCCACAGACTTTGCAGCCGCCCCTGGGCTCCAGGCAGCTCGGCCTGGGTTTCTGAATTTCTCCCTTGACACTTTGTTACTTTTTCACCTTTTTTCTCATTTCATCCAGGGACACAGCGGCTCTCCACAGACTTTCCCGCGGCCCCTGGGCTCCAGGACCCTAGGCATGGGTTTCTGCCTAGCTCCCTTGACACTTTGCCATTTTTCCACCTTTTTTCTCATTTCATCCAGGGACACAGCGGCTCTCCACAGACTTTGCAGCCGCCCCTGGGCTCCAGGCAGCTCGGCCTGGGTTTCTGAATTTCTCCCTTGACACTTTGCCATTTTTCCACCCTTTTTCTCATTTCATCCAGGGACACAGCGGCTCTCCACAGACTTTGCAGCCGCCCCTGGGCTCCAGGACCCTAGGCATGGGTTTCTGCCTAGCTCCCTTGACACTTTGCCATTTTTTCACCCTTTTTCTCAATTCATCCAGGGACACAGCGGCTCTCCACACACTTTAGAACCGCCCCTGGGCTCCAGGCAGCTCGGCCTGAGTTTCTGAATTTCTCCCTTGACACTTTGCCATTTTTTCACCCTTTTTCTCATTTCATCCAGGGACACAGCGGCACTCCACAGACTTTACAGCCGCCCCTGGGCTCCAGGCAGCTCGGCATGGGTTTCTGCCTAGCTCCCTTGACACTTTGCCATTTTTCCACCCTTTTTCTCATTTCATCCAGGGACACAGCGGCTCTCCACAGACTTTGCAGCCGCCCCTGGGCTCCAGGACCCTAGGCATGGGTTTCTGCCTAGCTCCCTTGACACTTTGCCATTTTTTCACCCTTTTTCTCAATTCATCCAGGGACACAGCGGCTCTCCACACACTTTAGAACCGCCCCTGGGCTCCAGGCAGCTCGGCCTGAGTTTCTGAATTTCTCCCTTGACACTTTGCCATTTTTTCACCTTTTTTCTCATTTCATCCAGGGCAACAGCGGCTCTCCACAGACTTTCCCGCGGCCCCTGGGCTCCAGGACCCTAGGCATGGGTTTCTGCCTAGCTCCCTTGACACTTTGCCATTTTTTCACCCTTTTTCTCATTTCATCCAGGGACACAGCGGCTCTCACAGACTTTAGAACCGCCCCTGGGCTCCAGGACGCAAGGCATGGCTTACTCTCGCCCATTGACTTCAATGCATTTACTGCAACTCCTGCCTGTGTCCGCCAGAGGGCGTCTGGCTTAACAGCGGCTCTCCACGCTATTTCTATCCGCTTTGAGGCTCCAGGCAGCTCGGCCTGAGTTTCTGAATTTCTCCCTTGACACTTTGCCATTTTTTCACCTTTTTTCTCATTTCATCCAGGGACACAGCGGCTCTCCACAGACTTTGCAGCCGCCCCTGGGCTCCAGGCAGCTCGGCCTGGGTTTCTGAATTTCTCCCTTGACACTTTGCCATTTTTTCACCCATTTTCTCATTTCATCCAGGGACACAGCGGCACTCCACAGACTTTACAGCCGCCCCTGGGCTCCAGGCAGCTCGGCATGGGTTTCTGCCTAGCTCCCTTGACACTTTGCCATTTTTTCACCCTTTTTCTCAATTCATCCAGGGACACAGCGGCTCTCACAGACTTTAGAACCGCCCCTGGGCTCCAGGACCCTAGGCATGGGTTTCTGCCTAGCTCCCTTGACACTTTGCCATTTTTTCACCTTTTTTCTCATTTCATCCAGGGACACAGCGGCACTCCACAGACTTTACAGCCGCCCCTGGGCTCCAGGCAGCTCGGCCTGGGTTTCTGAATTTCTCCCTTGACACTTTGCCATTTTTTCACCTTTTTTCTCATTTCATCCAGGGACACAGCGGCTCTCCACAGACTTTGCAGCCGCCCCTGGGCTCCAGGACCCTAGGCATGGGTTTCTGAATTTTTCCCTTGACACTTTGCCATTTTTTCACCCTTTTTCTCATTTCATCCAGGGACACAGCGGCTCTCCACAGACTTTGCAGCCGCCCCTGGGCTCCAGGCAGCTCGGCCTGGGTTTCTGAATTTCTCCCTTGACACTTTGTTACTTTTTCACCTTTTTTCTCATTTCATCCAGGGACACAGCGGCTCTCCACAGACTTTCCCGCGGCCCCTGGGCTCCAGGACCCTAGGCATGGGTTTCTGCCTAGCTCCCTTGACACTTTGCCATTTTTCCACCTTTTTTCTCATTTCATCCAGGGACACAGCGGCTCTCCACAGACTTTGCAGCCGCCCCTGGGCTCCAGGCAGCTCGGCCTGGGTTTCTGAATTTCTCCCTTGACACTTTGCCATTTTTCCACCCTTTTTCTCATTTCATCCAGGGACACAGCGGCTCTCCACAGACTTTGCAGCCGCCCCTGGGCTCCAGGACCCTAGGCATGGGTTTCTGCCTAGCTCCCTTGACACTTTGCCATTTTTTCACCCTTTTTCTCAATTCATCCAGGGACACAGCGGCTCTCCACACACTTTAGAACCGCCCCTGGGCTCCAGGCAGCTCGGCCTGAGTTTCTGAATTTCTCCCTTGACACTTTGCCATTTTTTCACCCTTTTTCTCATTTCATCCAGGGACACAGCGGCACTCCACAGACTTTACAGCCGCCCCTGGGCTCCAGGCAGCTCGGCATGGGTTTCTGCCTAGCTCCCTTGACACTTTGCCATTTTTCCACCCTTTTTCTCATTTCATCCAGGGACACAGCGGCTCTCCACAGACTTTGCAGCCGCCCCTGGGCTCCAGGACCCTAGGCATGGGTTTCTGCCTAGCTCCCTTGACACTTTGCCATTTTTTCACCCTTTTTCTCAATTCATCCAGGGACACAGCGGCTCTCCACACACTTTAGAACCGCCCCTGGGCTCCAGGCAGCTCGGCCTGAGTTTCTGAATTTCTCCCTTGACACTTTGCCATTTTTTCACCTTTTTTCTCATTTCATCCAGGGACACAGCGGCTCTCCACAGACTTTGCAGCCGCCCCTGGGCTCCAGGCAGCTCGGCCTGGGTTTCTGAATTTCTCCCTTGACACTTTGCCATTTTTTCACCCATTTTCTCATTTCATCCAGGGACACAGCGGCACTCCACAGACTTTACAGCCGCCCCTGGGCTCCAGGCAGCTCGGCATGGGTTTCTGCCTAGCTCCCTTGACACTTTGCCATTTTTCCACCCTTTTTCTCATTTCATCCAGGGACACAGCGGCTCTCACAGACTTTAGAACCGCCCCTGGGCTCCAGGCAGCTCGGCCTGAGTTTCTGAATTTCTCCCTTGACACTTTGCCATTTTTTCACCCTTTTTCTCATTTCATCCAGGGACACAGCGGCTCTCCACAGACTTTACAGCCGCCCCTGGGCTCCAGGACCCTAGGCATGGGTTTCTGAATTTCTCCCTTGACACTTTGCCATTTTTTCACCTTTTTTCTCATTTCATCCAGGGACACAGCGGCTCTCCACAGACTTTCCCGCGGCCCCTTGGCTCCAGGACCCTAGGCATGGGTTTCTGAATTTCTCCCTTGACACTTTGCCATTTTTTCACCTTTTTTCTCATTTCATCCAGGGCAACAGCGGCTCTCCACAGACTTTCCCGCGGCCCCTGGGCTCCAGGACCCTAGGCATGGGTTTCTGCCTAGCTCCCTTGACACTTTGCCATTTTTTCACCCTTTTTCTCATTTCATCCAGGGACACAGCGGCTCTCCACAGACTTTGCAGCCGCCCCTGGGCTCCAGGACCCTAGGCATGGGTTTCTGCCTAGCTCCCTTGACACTTTGCCATTTTTCCACCTTTTTTCTCATTTCATCCAGGGACACAGCGGCTCTCCACAGACTTTGCAGCCGCCCCTGGGCTCCAGGACCCTAGGCATGGGTTTCTGCCTAGCTCCCTTGACACTTTGCCATTTTTTCACCCTTTTTCTCATTTCATCCAGGGCAACAGCGGCTTTCCACAGACTTTGCAGCCGCCCCTGGGCTCCAGGACCCTAGGCATGGGTTTCTGCCTAGCTCCCTTGACACTTTGCCATTTTTTCACCCTTTTTCTCAATTCATCCAGGGACACAGCGGCTCTCCACACACTTTAGAACCGCCCCTGGGCTCCAGGCAGCTCGGCCTGAGTTTCTGAATTTCTCCCTTGACACTTTGCCATTTTTTCACCCTTTTTCTCAATTCATCCAGGGACACAGCGGCTCTCCACACACTTTAGAACCGCCCCTGGGCTCCAGGACCCTAGGCATGGGTTTCTGAATTTTTCCCTTGACACTTTGCCATTTTTTCACCCTTTTTCTCATTTCATCCAGGGACACAGCGGCTCTCCACAGACTTTACAGCCGCCCCTGGGCTCCAGGCAGCTCGGCCTGAGTTTCTGAATTTCTCCCTTGACACTTTGCCATTTTTTCACCCTTTTTCTCAATTCATCCAGGGACACAGCGGCTCTCACAGACTTTAGAACCGCCCCTGGGCTCCAGGACCCTAGGCATGGGTTTCTGCCTAGCTCCCTTGACACTTTGCCATTTTTTCACCTTTTTTCTCATTTCATCCAGGGACACAGCGGCACTCCACAGACTTTACAGCCGCCCCTGGGCTCCAGGCAGCTCGGCCTGGGTTTCTGAATTTCTCCCTTGACACTTTGCCATTTTTTCACCTTTTTTCTCATTTCATCCAGGGACACAGCGGCTCTCCACAGACTTTGCAGCCGCCCCTGGGCTCCAGGCAGCTCGGCCTGGGTTTCTGAATTTCTCCCTTGACACTTTGCCATTTTTCCACCCTTTTTCTCATTTCATCCAGGGACACAGCGGCACTCCACAGACTTTGCAGCCGCCCCTGGGCTCCAGGCAGCTCGGCCTGAGTTTCTGAATTTCTCCCTTGACACTTTGCCATTTTTTCACCCTTTTTCTCATTTCATCCAGGGACACAGCGGCACTCCACAGACTTTCCCGCGCCCCTGGGCTCCAGGCAGCTCGGCCTGGGTTTCTGAATTTCTCCCTTGACACTTTGCCATTTTTCCACCCTTTTTCTCATTTCATCCAGGGACACAGCGGCTCTCCACAGACTTTGCAGCCGCCCCTGGGCTCCAGGCAGCTCGGCCTGGGTTTCTGAATTTCTCCCTTGACACTTTGTTACTTTTTCACCTTTTTTCTCATTTCATCCAGGGACACAGCGGCTCTCCACAGACTTTCCCGCGGCCCCTGGGCTCCAGGACCCTAGGCATGGGTTTCTGCCTAGCTCCCTTGACACTTTGCCATTTTTTCACCCTTTTTCTCATTTCATCCAGGGACACAGCGGCTCTCACAGACTTTAGAACCGCCCCTGGGCTCCAGGACGCAAGGCATGGGTTTCTGAATTTCTCCCTTGACACTTTGCCATTTTTTCACCTTTTTCCTCATTTCATCCAGGGACACAGCGGCTCTCCACAGACTTTCCCGCGGCCCCTGGGCTCCAGGACCCTAGGCATGGGTTTCTGCCTAGCTCCCTTGACACTTTGCCATTTTTTCACCTTTTTTCTCATTTCATCCAGGGCAACAGCGGCTCTCACAGACTTTAGAACCGCCCCTGGGCTCCAGGACCCTAGGCATGGGTTTCTGCCTAGCTCCCTTGACACTTTGCCATTTTTTCACCTTTTTTCTCATTTCATCCAGGGCAACAGCGGCTCTCACAGGCTTTAGAACCGCCCCTGGGCTCCAGGACCCTAGGCATGGGTTTCTGCCTAGCTCCCTTGACACTTTGCCATTTTTCCACCCTTTTTCTCATTTCATCCAGGGACACAGCGGCTCTCCACAGACTTTACAGCCGCCCCTGGGCTCCAGGACCCTAGGCACGGGTTTCTGAATTTTTCCCTTGACACTTTGCCATTTTTTCACCCTTTTTCTCATTTCATCCAGGGACACAGCGGCTCTCCACAGACTTTCCCGCGGCCCCTGGGCTCCAGGACCGTAGGCATGGGTTTCTGCCTAGCTCCCTTGACACTTTGCCATTTTTTCACCTTTTTTCTCATTTCATCCAGGGACACAGCGGCTCTCCACAGACTTTGCATCCGCCCCTGGGCTCCAGGCAGCTCGGCCTGAGTTTCTGAATTTCTCCCTTGACACTTTGTTACTTTTTCACCTTTTTTCTCATTTCATCCAGGGACACAGCGGCTCTCCACAGACTTTCCCGCGGCCCCTGGGCTCCAGGACCCTAGGCATGGGTTTCTGCCTAGCTCCCTTGACACTTTGCCATTTTTTCACCTTTTTTCTCATTTCATCCAGGGCAACAGCGGCTCTCACAGACTTTAGAGCGGCCCCTGGGCTCCAGGACCCTAGGCATGGGTTTCTGCCTAGCTCCCTTGACACTTTGCCATTTTTTCACCTTTTTTCTCATTTCATCCAGGGACACAGCGGCTCTCCACAGACTTTACAGCCGCCCCTGGGCTCCAGGACCCTAGGCATGGGTTTCTGAATTTCTCCCTTGACACTTTGCCATTTTTTCACCTTTTTTCTCATTTCATCCAGGGCAACAGCGGCTCTCACATGCTTTAGAACCGCCCCTGGGCTCCAGGCAGCTCGGCCTGAGTTTCTGAATTTCTCCCTTGA